>NW_023645442.1:0-8129 GCF_015228065.2 Penaeus monodon
ATAATAATACAAAAACTAATTGTTATAATATTGTTATTAATATTATTATTGTTATTATTATCATTATTATTACTTTTACTGGTAGTATAATTGTAAAAATAATTATTGTAACAGTAATAATTACAGTAATAATAATATTAATTGTAATAATGATGATAATAATTGCAATAAAGATGATAATGATGATGATAATGATGATAATGATGATAATGATGATGATAACGATAATAATGATGATAATCATGATAATAATGATGATAATAACAGGAATTGTGTCCATATATAATAAAAAAAATGGTAAAAGAAAAAAAATCCCAAAAGTCGAAAAAGCGGCAAAATCTAGCGAAATATAGCCTTTTTAAAGTAGACTCCAAAATGACGTTTTTTCCATTCATTTGATGATTCTGGGAATTATTAGGGTAATAATGATAATAATTACCAGAATTCTATTAATCATGACAATAATGATGATAAAAGTGAGAATAAAGAGAATTTGGATAACATTTGATGATTATTACTATTATTACTATTATCATTATTATTATCATTATTATTATTATTATTATTATTATTTTATTATTATTATTATTATTATTATTATTATTATTATTATTATTATTATTATTATTATTTTTACTTGTAGTATAATTGTAAAAATAATTATTATAACAGTAATAATTACAGTAATAACGATATTAATTAAAATAATGATATAAATAATGATTATAAAGACGTTATTATTGTTATTATTATTGTTATTACTATTATTATTGTAGTTGTTATTAGCATAGATGTAAAAATATATATTATAACTGCAATAATTGCAATAATTATGATAATAATTGCAATAATGATGATAATAATTGCAATAATGATGATAATGATGATGATAATGATGATAATGATGATAATGATGATGATAACGATAATAATGATGATAATAACAGGAATTGTGTCCATATATAAAAAAAAAAAGGTAAAAGAAAAAAAATCCCAAAAGTCGAAAAAGCGGCAAAATCTAGCGAAATATATCCTTTTGAGAGTAGACTCCAAAATGACGTTTTTTTCCATTCATTTGATGATTCTGTCAATTATTAGGGTAATAATGATAATAATTACCAGAATTCTATTAATCATGAAAATAATGATGATCAAAGTGAGAATAAAGAGAATTTGGATAACATTTGATGATTATTACTATTATTACTATTATCATTAACGATATTAATTAAAATAATGATATAAATAATGATTATAAAGACGTTATTATTGTTATTATTATTGTTATTACTATTATTATTGTAGTTGTTATTAGTATAGATGTAAAAATATATTATAACTGCAATAATTGCAATAATAATGATAATAATTGCAATAATGATGATAATAATTGCAATAATGATGATAATGATGATGATAATGATGATAATGATGATAATGATGATGATAACGATAATAATGATGATAATCATGATAATAATGATGATAATAACAGGAATTGTGTCCATATATAATAAAAAAAAGGTAAAAGAAAAAAAATCCCAAAAGTCGAAAAAGCGGCAAAATCTAGCGAAATATAGCCTTTTGAGGTAGACTCCAAAATGACGTTTTTTCCATTCATTTGATGATTTTGGCAATTATTGGGGTAAAATGATAATAATTACCAGAATTCTATTAATCATGACAATAATGATGATAAAAGTGAGAATAAAGAGAATTTGGATAACATTTGATGATTATTACTATTATTACTATTTCATTATTATTATCATATTATTATTTATTATTATTATTATTATTATTATTATTATTATTATTATTATTATTATTATTATTATTATTATTATTACTTTAATTATTAGTATTATTGCCAAAAAATATATTATAACTGTAATAATAACAATAATAATAATAATAAGTATAATTATAATAATACTAATTGTTATAATATTGTTATTAATATTATTATTCTTATTATTATCATTATTATTATTGTAAAAATATTTATTATAACAGTAATAATTACAGTAATAACGATATTAATTAAAATAATGATATAAATAATGATTATAAAAACGTTATTATTGTTATTATTATTGTTATTACTATTATTATTGTAGTTGTTATTAGTATAGATGTAAAAATATATATAACTGCAATAATTGTAATAATAATGATAATAATTGCAATAATGATGATAATAATTGCAATAATGATGATAATGATGATGATAATGATGATAATGATGATGATAACGATAACAATGATGATAATCATGATAATAATGATGATAATAACAGGAATTGTGTCCATATATAATAAAAAAAGGTAAAAAAAAATGCCTAAAGTCGAAAAAGCGGCAAAATCTGCGAAATATAGTCCTTGAGAGTAGATCAAAGACGTTTTTCATTCATTTATGATTTGAATTATTAGGGTAATAATGATAATAATTACCAGATTCTATTAATCATGACAATAAGATGATAAAAGTAGAATAAAGAGAATTTGGATAAATCAATGATTATTACTATTATACTATTACATTATTATTATATTATATTATTATTATTATTATTATGATTTTGTATTATTATTATTATTATTATTATTATTATATTATTATTATTATTATTATTATTAATTATTAGTATTATTGCCAAAAAATTATATATACTAGTAATAATAAATAATAATAATAATAATATAATTATAATAATACTAATTGTTATAATATTGTTATAATATTATTATTGTTATTATTATCATTATTATTATTTTTACTGTAGTATAATGTAAAAATAATTATATACAGTAATAATTACAGTAATAACGATATTAATTAAATAATGATATAAATAATGATTATAAAGGCGTTATTATTGTTATTATTATGTTATTACTATTATTATTGTAGTTGTATTAGTATAGATGTAAAAATTATATATACTGCAATAATTGAATAATAATGATAATAATTGCATAATGATGATAATAATTGCAATAATGATGATAATGATTGATGATAATGATGATAATGATGATAACGATAATAATGATGATAATCATGATAATAATGATGATAATAACAGGAATTGTGTCTATATATAATAAAAAAAAGGTATAAGAAAAAAATACCCAAAAGTCGAAAAAGCGGCAAAATCTAGCGAAATATAGCTTTGAGAGTAGACTCGAAAATGACGTTTTTTCCATTCATTTGATGATTCTGGCAATACGTTAGGTAATATATGAATAATTACAGAATTCTATTAATCATGACAATAATGATGATAAAAGTGAGAAATAAAGAGAATTTGGATAACATTTGATAATTATTTACTATTATTTATATTATTATTATTATTATCATTATTATTATTAATAATCTATTATTATTATTATTATATTTAATTAATATTAGTATTATTGCCAAAATAAAAAAATTATTATAGCATTAATAATTACAGTAATAACGATATTAATTAAAATAATGATATAAATAATGATTATAAAGACGTTAATATTGTTATTATTATTGTTATTACTATTATTATTGTAGTTGTTATTAGTATAGATGTAAAAATATATATTATAACTGCAATAATTGCAATAATAATGATAATAATTGCAATAATGATGATAATAATTGCAATAATGATGATAATGATGATGATAAAGATGATAATGATGATAATCATGATAATAATGATGATAATAACAGGAATTGTGTCCATATATAATAAAAAAAAGGTAAAAGAAAAAAAAATCCCAAAGTCGAAAAAGCGGCAAAATCTAGCGAAATATAGCCTTTTGAGAGTAGACTCCGAAATGACGTTTTTTCCATTCATTTGATAATTTTGGCAATTATTAGGGTAATAATGACAATAATTACCAGAATTCTATCAATCATGACAATAATGATGATAAAAGTGAGAATAAAGAGAATTTGGATAACATTTGATGATTATTACTATTATTACTATTATCATTATTATTATCATTATTATTATATATTATTATATTAATATATTATTATTATTATTATATATTATTATTATTATTATTATTTTATTACTTATATTATTAGTATTATTGCCAAAAATATATTATAACTGTATATATAACAATAATAATAATAATGTATAATTATAATATTACTAATTGTTATAATATTGTTATTATATTATTATTGTTATTGTTATCATTATTATTAATTTCTACTGGTAGTATAATTGTAAAGTAATTATTATAGCAGTAATAATAAGTAATAACGATATTAATTAAAATAATGATAAAATAATTATTAAAAGACGTTATTATTGTTATTATTTGTTATTACTATTATTATTGTAGTTGTTTTATTATATAGATGTAAAATATATATTATAATCAATAATTCAATAATAATGATAATAATTGTAATAATGATGATAAATTGCAATAATGATATAATGATGATATTATATATTATATATTGATGATACGATATAATGATGATAATCATGATAATATGATGATAATACAGGAATTGTGTCATATATAATAAAAAAAGGTAATAAAAAAAAATCCAAAAGTCGAAAAAGCGTTAAAATCTAGCGAAATATAGCCTTTTGAGAGTAATCTCCAAAATGACGTTTTTTCCATTAATTTGATGATTCTGCAATTATTAGGGTTAATAATGAAAATAATTACCAGAATTCTATATATCATGACATAATGATGATAAAGTGAGAATAAAGAATTTGGATAACATTGATGATTATTACTATTATTACTATTATCATTATTATTATCATTATTATTTTATTATTATTATTATTTATTATTATTATTATATTATTATTATTATTATTATTATTTTTATTAATTATTAGTATTATTGCCAAAAAATATATTATAACTGTATAATAATCAATAATATAATAATAAGTATAATTATAATAATACTAATTGTTATAATATTGTTATTAATATTATTATTGTTATTATTATCATTATATTATTTTTACTGGTATATAAATTTTAAAAATAATTATCATAACAGTAATAAATTACAGTAATAACGATATTATTAAAATAATGATTAAAATGATTATAAAGACATTATTTTTTGTTATTATTATTGGTTATTACTATATTATTGTATTTTATTAGTTATATGTAAAAATATATATATCACTGCAATAATTTGCAATAATAATGATAATATTACAATAATGATGATAATATTGCAATAATGATGATACGGTGATGATATATGATGATATGATGATGATAACGATACTAATATGATAATCATGATAATAATGATGATAATAACAGGAATTGTGTCCATATAATAATAAAAGGTAAAGAAAAAAAATCCAAAAGTCGATAAAGCGGCAAAATCTAGCGAAATATAGCCTTTGAGAGTAAACTCCAAAATGACGTTTTTTCCATTCATTTGATGATTCTGGCAATTATTAGGGGAATAATGATAATAATTACCAGAATTCTATTAATTATGACAATAATGATGATAAAGTGAGAATAAGAGAATTTGGATAACATTTGAATATTTATATTATTATATTATATATTATTAATATATTATTATATTATTATTATTATTATTATTATTATTATTATTATTATATTATCATTATTATTATTATTATTACTTAATATTAGTATTATACCAAAAATATATTATAACGTAATAATAACAGTAATAACGATATTAATTAAAATAATGATATAAATAATGATTATAAAGACGTTATTATTGTTATTGTTAATGTTATTACTATTTTTATTGTAGTTGTTATTAGTATAGATGTAAAAATATATACTATAACTGCAATAATTGCAATAATAATGATAATAATAGCAATAATGATGATAATGATGATAATGATGATGATAACGATAATAATGATGATGATCATGATAATAATGATGATAATAACAGGAATTGTGTCCATATATAATAAAAAAAAGGTAAAAGAAAAAAAATCCCCAAAGTCGAAAAAGCGGCAAAGTCTAGCGAAATATAGCCTTTTCAGAGTAGACTCCAAAATGACGTTTTTTCCATTCATTTGATGATTCTGGGAATTATTAGGGGAATAATGATAATAATTACCAGAATTCTATTAATCATGACAATAATGATGATAAAAGTGAGAATAACGAGAATTTGGATAACATTTGATGATTATTACTATTATTACTATTATCACTATTATTATTATTATTATTATTATCATTATTATTATTATTATTATTATTATTATTATTATTATTATTATTATTATTATTATATTATTATTATTATTATTATTATTATTATTATTATTATTATTATTATTATTATTATTTAATCATTAGTATTATTGCCAAAAAATATATCATAACTGTAATAATACCAATAATAATGATAATAAGTATAATTATAATGATACTAATTGTTATACTATTGTTATTAATATTATTATTGTTATTATTATCATTATTATTATTTTTACTGGTAGTAAGATTGTAAAAATAATTATTATAAAAGTAATAATTACAGTAATAACGATATTAATTAAAATAATGATATAAATAATGATTATAAAGACGTTATTATTGTTATTACTATTGTTATTGTAGTTGTTATTAGATAGATGTAAAAATATATATTATAACTGCAATAATTGATATAATAATAATGATAATAATTGCAATAATGATTATAATAATTTCAATAATGATGATGATGATGATGATAATGATGATAATGATGATAATGATGATGATAACGATAATAATGATGATAATCATGATAATAATGATGATAATAACAGGAATTGTGTACATATATAATAAAAAAAAGGTAAAAGAAAAAAAATCCCAAAAGTCGAAAAAGCGGCAAAATCTAGCGAAATATAGCCTTTTGAGAGTAGACTCCAAAATGACATTTTTTCCATTCATTTGATGATTCTGGCAATTATTAGGGTAATAATGATAATAATTACCAGAATTCTATTAATCATGACAATAATGATGATAAAAGTGAGAATAAAGAGAATTTGGATAACATTTGATGATTATTACTATTATTACTATTATCATTATTATTATCATTATTATTATTATTATTATTATTATTATTATTATTATTATTATTATTATTATTATTATTATTATTATTATTTTAATTATTAGTATTATTGCCAAAAAATATATTATAACTGTAGACTCCAAAATGACGTTTTTTCCATTCATTTGATGATTCTGGCAATTATTAGGGTAATAATGATAATAATTACCAGAATGCTATTAATCATGACAATAATGATGATAAAAGTGAGAATAAAGAGAATTTGGATAACATTTGATGATTATTACTATTATTGCTATTATCATTATCATTATCATTATTATTATTATTATTATTATTATTATTATTATTATTATTATTATTATTATTATTATTATTTTACTGGTAGTATAATTGTAAAAATAATTATTATAACAGTAATAATTACAGTAATAACGATATTAATTAAAATAATGATATAAATAATGATTATAAAGACGTTATTATTGTTATTATTATTGTTATTACGATTATTATTGTAGTTGTTATTAGTATAGATGTAAAAATATATATTATAACTGCAATAATTGCAATAATAATGATAATAATTGCAATAATGATGATAATAATTACAATAATGATGATAATGATGATGATAATGATGATAATGATGATGATAACGATAATAATGATGATAATCATGATAATAATGATGATAATAACAGGAATTGTGTCCATATATAATAAAAAAGGTAAATGAAAAAAAATCCCAAAAGTCGAAAAAGTGGCAAAATCTAGCGAAATATAGCCTTTTGAGAGTAGACTCCAAAATGACGTTTTTTCCATTCATTTTGTAGCGAGTGAAATGTTGGAGTTTCCCCTCGTATCCGCTGGCCGTAGCCGATGTGGGTGCCCTCTGCGCGGATGCGCAGACAGATATGCAAAATTAGGAATGAAGTGCTAAAATTACAACGTAATTCAACATTGTATACAGGAACGAAAGTTAAAACGCACATGGTTTGCGCAGGGAAAAAAGCGCTTTGTTATGCCATGTGCGTGATTCAGATTGCGA
>NW_023645443.1:0-8128 GCF_015228065.2 Penaeus monodon
TTTTTGAATAAAATTTGCATCGAGAAACTTACGATTACGTTTCATAATTAATGAAAACATAAATCCCTATTTGAGACTACGTGAAATATATCTGAAAAATATCGCGCTCTGATTGGCTGGCTGGAGTGTATCACATTGTATCAAGGTAGAGCATAAAAACTGATACAGATCGAAAAGATATTTCAACAGGTTCCAATAATGTGTGCAGAAAGGGTAAGCATGTATTAAAGTGTATCAGTGTTTCGGAAATGCTACAAAAAAGGCCGTTATTGTACACATGTATCGACATCTTTATCTATGCCTCCATCTATCTGCTTACTATCTATTTATATAGCTAGGAAAATATATACAGGATAAGTAAATTGAACAATGAAACACTTATAAAATATGCTGCATTTGCCATGAAGGAAACAGTGAACACAATAAATCATCTTTTATTTCCATGAAATAGAAGATGGCAAGAGAACATAGACTGAAGATATAAATATATTGAAATAAAACTAGAAATGAATAAAAAATCGAGACGAAGATAATACACATTACCATTTTATGTATATATATATATATATATATATATATATATATATATATATATATATATATATATACATATATATATATTTGTATATATATATGTATACACACACACACATATTCTGAAGAGGAGGTGGATTTATATACCGGAATTTACTTATTGTATTCGTCTCGACCTTCAATGTTCAAAGGAAATCCTTTATAAAGAGACATCTATAAATAAAGCGAAGGACGCTTATATCTGTATTGGAGAGAATCACAAAGAAAACTCGCTCATTGTTATGTTCTCAAACATGTAATTCAGACGCAAAGAAACACACACTTTCACACACACACACACACAAACACGGAGACCGATGCCTCCGACAGACGAACAGAGGAACGAGAAAACAGAACGGAACGGAGCCAATGGAAACGTCGGGAGAAACGGAACGTAGGAAACAACGGAGAGAATCAGCGGAACAAACCAGCGAAACAGTAGAATGAACAAAGAAATGGAACGGAATGCACACACTGAACAGAGCGGAACCGGAACGAACCAACGAAACAAATCGACGAAACGAAACAACGAGTCACCGAAACGAACAAGCGAAACAAGTCAGCGGAACGAACCAACGAAACAAATCAACGGAACGAACCAACGAGTCGCCGGAGCAAAGAAAACGAACGAACCACCGAAGGGGAGACTAAAATAAAGCATCGATAAAGCGGCCACATCATTAGGCGAATCCTCAACTAAGGCGCTAGTGGGGGAGAGGGCAGAGGAGGAGGGGTCCTGAGCACAGGGGATGGGATCTGTCCTGGCACAAGGGTTGCGTCTGTCCCTTCGTCAGATAAACGGCCTTTGGAGAGGGAGGGAGGGAGACAAGGAGGGAGGAGGAGGGAGAGAAGGAGGGAGGAAGGGAGGAGAGGGAAAGAGGGAGGGAGGGAGGAGAGGGAAGGGGTGGGAGGAGAAAAGGAGGGAGGGAAGGGGGAGGGAAGGTGAAGGAGGAGGGAGGGGGTAAGGAAGGAGGAGGAGGGTAATGGGAGGAAGCAGAGAAGGAGGGAGGGGGGAAGGGGGAGGAAAGGGGAGGAGAGAGGGAGGGAGGGAAGGCTGTTGGGAGGGGGAATTGGTATTTAAGAGGGATTGGGAGAGATGGGGAGAAGCGGGGTGTTGGGAAGGATAGGGAAGAGGGAGAAGTGAAGAGGGGATGGGAAGAGGGAGGAAAGGGGTGGGGAAAAAAAGGGGGGAGGGAAGGGAATGAAGGAGAGGGGAGATAAGTGAAGGGATAGGCATGGAAGGAGGGAAGGGAAAGGAAAGAGGGGGGAAAAATAGGACGAATCGGGGAAGGAAGGAGAGAGGGAAAAAAAGAGAGAGAGAGGAGAGAGAGAGAGGGGAGAGAGAGAAGAGAGAGAGAGAGAGAGAGAGAGAGGGGAGAGAGAGAGAGAGAAGAGAGGGGAAAACACAGAGAGAGAGACAGACATAAAAATAGAAGAGATAAGAGAGAGAGAAGAGAGAGAGAGAGAGAGGGCGAGAGAGAGAGAGAGAAAAAGAGAGGAGAGAGAGAGGAAAGGGGAAGACAGACGCCCGAGAAAAAGAGAGAGAAGAAGGGAGGGGCTGAAAAGCAGAGAGGAGGAGAGGGAAGGAGCAATGAACAAGTGATGAAGAGGCGAAGGTAGACGATAATCGGGGGGGCCTGTTAATCCTCGGGGGTTTAAAAAGGCGTTTCGGTGACCAGGGAAAGGATAAAAAAAAAGGCAGAAAAAGAGGAAGGACATTGAGGTGAAATATAGAGAAAGGAAAACGAATGGGGGAGACGGGGGGAGACGAATGAGGAAAGAAATAAAGTGGGGGAAAAGAAGGGGGGAGGAAGAAGGAGAGGTAAAGGGAGAGAGAGAGAAAGGAGAGGAGAGAGAGGAGGAAGAGAGGAATGGGAAAGGAAAGGGAAAGAAATAGATAGAAAGTAGGGTTATAAAGAAGAGAAGGGGGAACAGAAGGGAAAAAATAGTAAGATAGAAGAAGACAGGAGAGAGGAGGAAGGAGGGGAGAGAGAGAGGGGGAGAGAGAGAGAGGGAGAGGGGAGGAGAGAGAGAATGAGAAAGAGAAAGGAAGAAAAAGAAGAAAAAAAGAAAAAAGAAGGAATAAAGGAAGAAAAAAAAAACAAACGAAAGAAGAGAAAAGGGAAAAAGGGGGGACAAGAGAAAGATTTAATCGGGAACAGGGAGAAGAGAAAGGGAAAAGGGGACAGAAAAGAAGAAGAAAACAAAAAAAAAGGAAAAAAAGAAAAAGAAAAGCGAAGAAGAAGGGGAAAAACAGACAGGGAGACAAAGAAAAGAAGAAGAAGACAGAAGAAGAAGGAGAAGGAGGGGAAGGCAGAAGGAGAAAAAGAAGAAGAAAAGAAGGGCAGAAGAAAAGAAGAAAGAAGGCAGAAGGAGAAGGAAGAAGAAAAGACAACAACAGAAGAAAAGGGAAAAAGGCAAAGGAAAAAACGAAAACAGACAAAGACAAAAGACAGACAGCAGACAGCAGAAGACAGACAAACAGGCAACAGGAGCAGGAGAGAGACAGACAGCCCACAAAGAAGACAGGGAGGGCGGAGACGGAGGAAAACGAAGACAGACAGACAGACGACGACAGACACAGCAGCAGCAGACAGACAGGCAGACAGGCAGACAGGAAGAAGACAGAAAAGAAGACAACAGACAGAAGGCAGACAGGCAGACAGGGAAAAAGGGGACAACAGACAGACAGACAGCAGGAACAGCGACGAAGAAGAAAGAGACAACAGACAGACAGACAGACAAGAAAAAAGGGCAAAGCAGCAGACGAAGGCAGACAGCAGAAAAGAGGCAGACAGACAGACAGACAGCAGGCAACAGACAGGAAAAAGGCAGAAACAGGGACAGGACAGACAGGGAGAAGGCAGACAGACGGCCAGGGCAGGCAGACAGACAGGCAGACAGCAGACAGCCAGCAGACAGGGCGGAGAAAAGGGCAAGACAGGGCAGACAACAAAGACAGACAGAACAGACAACAGCAGCAGACAGGAAAAAGGGGACAGCAGGCAGACAAAAACAGACAGACAGACAGACAGAAGACGACAGACAGCAACAGACAGACGACAGACAGGGCAGCAGGCAGACAGACAGCAGCACAGAAAGCAGAAGGAAGACAGCAGACAGACAGGCAGACAGACAGCAGGAAAACAGACAGACAGGCAGACAGACAGAAGACAACAGACAGACAGGAGAAGACGGCAGGGCAGAAGACAGAAGACAGACAGACGGGAAAGGCAGACAGCAGACAGAAAGGAAGACAGGAAACAGGGCAGACAGACAGGCAAAGAAGGGCGGGGGAAAACCGACAGACAGCAGACAGGCAGACAGACAAGCAGACAGCAGACAACAGCAACAGAACAGGGAAGACAGACAAAAGAAGACAGAACAGAAGACAGCAGACAGACAGGCAGACAGCAGGGCCGACAGACAGACAGACAGGCAGACAGACAGACAGGGAAAAAGACGGCAACGACCCGCAGAAGGAGACAGACAGACAGGGAAAGACGACAGACCAGACAGAACAACAGACAGGCAGACAGGAGACGACAGGGAGAAGACAGGAGAAGACAGACAAAGCGCAGACAGACAGGCAGGACAGCAGGCAGACAAAACAGGCAGACAGGCAGACAGACAGAAGAAGACAGCAGACAGGAAGAAAAAGCAGACGACAACAGGGCAGACAGGCGAAAAAGAAAAGACAAGAAGACAGGCAGACAAAAACCGACAGACGGCAACAGGCAGACAGACGGCAGGACAGACAGGGCGAAAACAGACAGGCAGACAAGACAAAAACAGGCAACAGACAGAACGACAGACCGACAGAAGGAGACAGACAGACAGACAGAAAAAGACAGGCAGAAGCAGACAGGAGACAGCAGGAAACAGACAGACAGACAGACAGACAGACAGGCAAAGGGCAGACAGGCAGCAGACAGGCAGACCGAAAGACAGACAGAAGACAACGAAGAAGGGCAGACAGAAGACAGGCAGACAGGCAGACAGGGAAAAAGACAGACAGGCAGACAGAAACAGCAGAAAGGAGGAAAAAGACAGACAGCAGACAGACAGAAAAAGGACAGAAGGCAGACAGACGACAGGCAGACAGACAGCCGACAAAAAGGAACCGACAGACAGACAGGGCAGACAGACGAACCCGACAGACAGACAGACAGAAGGAAAACAGCAGACAGAAGAAGACAGACGGACAGACAGAAAGACAGGAAAAAGACAACAGACAGACGCAACGGACAGAAGACGACAGCAGACAGACAGGAAGGCAGACAGCAGAAGGAAAACAAAAGAAGACAGAAGACGGGGCAGGCAGACGGAAAAGACAGACAGCAGACAGACAGAAGACAGAAAACAGACCAGACAACGGGAAAAACAGCGACAGCAGACGGGGAGACAGAAGAAGACAGGGCAGACGACAACAGACAAGACAGACAGACAGACAGAAGACAGGGAAAAGGGGGGGACAGACAGAAAGCAGACAGACAGACAGACAGACCCGAAGACAACGACAGAAAGAGCAAAACAGACGCAGACAGACAGACGACAACAGACGCAGACGACAGACAGACGACAGACAGGACGCAAACGGAGAAAAGGAAAGAAGAAACGGAAGAAGACAAAGGCCGGGGAAAAAACAGAAGCAAAAAAAACGCAAAGACAGCAAAAAGCAAAAGAACAACAAAAAAAGCAACGAAAAGAAAAAGGCAAAAAGGGGAAAAAGCAAAAAAAACAGCAACAGAAACAAAAAAAGAAAAGAAAGCAGAAAACGAAAAAAACGAAAAAGAAGAAAGAAAGGGGCCCGGGAGGGGGGCAGAAAAACAAAAAAAAACAAAAGAAAAAAAAAAAACAAAAAACAAAAAAAAAACAACAAAAAGAAAAAACAACAAACACACAAAAACAACAAAAAAAAAAAAGAAAAAAAAAGAAAGAAAACAAAAGGTAAAAACCGGCAAAAGGGGAGAAAAAAAGATAAAAAAAAAAAAACCCAAAAAGGGTTTTTTAAAGCAAAAAAAAGGGTTTTTAAAAGAGAAAATAAAAAGGGAAAAAAAAAAAAAAAAACAAAAAAACAAAGGGGGGGAATTTTCACTTTCCCAAATTTAACCAAAAAAAAAAGATAAATTTTTTTTAAAAAAAAAAAGGGGAATTAAAAAAAAAGGAAGGGGGAAGAGAAAAAATAAGGGATTATCGAATAATAAAATTAAAATATAATAAATAATATTTAATGATATTATGAATAATTAAAAATGAATAAAGAATGATGAGGTTGTGAAATAAATGTAAAAAATGATGTTTTGAGAAAAGAAGAAGAAAGTTTTTAAAAAAAAAAAGGGGAGAAAAGAATATTTTAAAAAGAAAAGAAAAAAGAAGAGGAAGAAAAGGGGTTTTTAAAAAAAAAGGGAAAAGGGGAAAGAAAAAATTTTTTTAAAAGTTTTAGGATTTTTAAAATTTTTAAATGAATTTTTGGGGGTTTTTTTTGGTTTTTAAAAAAAACTTTTATTTTGTTTTTTCCCCCAGTTTTTAAAAAATTTTATAAATATTGATCTTTGGGGTAAGGGTTTTGGAAAATTTGGGGGGGGGGGGGTTTTTTTTTTTTTTTTTTTTTTTTTCCTTTTGTCAAATAAAAAAAAAAAAAAAAAAAGGGATTTTGGGGGTTTTTTTTTTTACCAGTTTAATTTTTTTTCCCCAAAAAAAGGAAAAAAAAGGTTTTTGGGATTAGGTAAAGAAAAAGAGAGAAAGATAAAAGAAAAAGAACGGAGAGAGAAGAAGGGAAAAAAAAGAAAAAAAAAAAAAAAAAAGGGGGGGGAAAACAGAAAGAAGAAAGAAAAACTGAAGCAGGTAGCGACTTTTCCCCCCACCTAAAAGCCCAACCCTGAGGGTTGAGATCCTAAAGATTTAAAAGTAAAAAAACTTTTTTTGTTTTCTTGTGCCTAAAGTTCAGCCTGTAGGGGGTTTTTAAAAAGGTGAGAATAGTGCTGTAAGGTCTTAGGTTTTAAGCGTGTTTGTAGCCTATAGTTCTTTGATAATGGTGCTGTAGCATGATTCGTTAAAACGTGGTGTGAATTTTCAGCGTGGCTCTTATGGTTACCATACAGAATGATAATGAGATGATGTGTGATGATGATGATGATGATGATGATGATGATGATGATGATGATGAGGATGATGAGGATGATGATGATGTTTGTATTGAAATTGCTATTTCAGTAAGTACAATGTCTTAAAAGCATTATGATATTAGTTGTTTGTGAGAAATATGATATATTTTCTATAATCCAAGTTTACTCAAAGGATGACTAATGTAAAGGAGATTGTTATATGAAGTATCCCTTTAGCTGTTTTGTTTGTTTTTCGTCGACGCAGGGAAGTGTTGGAACGCGACCCCCGGAGTCATTTTTGATAAAAAAACTGTGATAATTATGAAACTGACATCTGTGGAGAATCAGATTATGGAAGTTGTTTGGATTGACTCTTCCATGATTTAGAATCTCAGCATGTCACCAGTAATCATGTGGAGATGGCATTATGCAAATCAGAGTTCTTAATCATATTCATTTTATGAAATATATTGTACTTCTTTGAAATCATGATGTGGCAGTTATGAAAGTTTGTTATTTTTCCTTTTGCCAGTTCATTGGCATGTGGCTTTCTACATTTCAGGTTGGAACTTTTTCAACAATAAAGGTTTTACAACAGTTGCTTCGTATTATTGGTGAACCAATTGATGATGATGATTATGATGATAGAAAGATTAATAAAACAATAAATAATAATTTTAGCAATAATTAATAATAAAGATAATAATAATATAATAAAATAATATAATAATAATGAAAAAAAATATAAAGATAATAATAAAAATAATAATAATAATAATAATAATAATAATAATAATAATAATGATAATAATAATAATAGTAATGATAATAATAATAATAATAATAGTAATAATAATAATAATAATAATAATGATAATAATAATAGCAACCCTATAATAATGATAATTATTTTAAAAAAACATCAACAAAACAAGAAGAAGAAGAAGAAGAAGTAGAAGAAGAGAAGAAGAAAAAACAAAACAACAACAACAACAACAATAACAACAACAACAACAACAATAATGATAATGATAATAATGATGATAATAATAGCAACAACAGTAATGATACTACTAATAAAATAGTATATGATGCGATACAGTATTCTATTACATTATGTAAAGTGATATCATCTGATATTGAAAGTTATATTTCGGAAGTCATATCATCACGTACGAGTAACATGACTATGTTTTATACAATGTACGTAATGTAAGGATATCTGTTTTTTTGTGTGGTATGTTGATAATTCAGTACGAACATATAGAGTTACAGTTTCAAAGAAAATTTCTGAAGAGGAAGGTAAGCTTGATGGCATTCCTGAACACACACACAACACACACCCCACACACACACACACCACACACACATACCATACAAAACACAACACACACATACCAACCACAAACTAATACAATAACCTAGCTTACCCATTGTATTTTACATAG
>NW_023645444.1:2500-8127 GCF_015228065.2 Penaeus monodon
AAAAAAGGGCCGGGCGGGGGCCCCGAGTGGTTAGAGCATGGGGACTAAACACTAAAGGACGGAAAATCTGGTCGAGGGTTCGGGGTTTTTTTGGGGGAAACCCGGGGCGTTGTTCCCTTGGGCAAGGAAATTCACCTCGATTGCCTACCCAAACCACTGGGTTGGGCCCAAACCCGCCCAAGGGGGGGCTGGTTCCCAAACCCCGGGTGAAATAGAAAATGATTTCCTAAAACCCCCGGCACTCTCCCTGGGAAAAGGGAAATGGGGACCCTACCACGTACTCACTCCAAGAGCAAACAAAAACATGAAAACTACAAAAAAGTTTTCCCTGCTGTGACCACGGCGGTTCAGACATGAACCTTTCTTTTAATTGATGATGATATATTAAATTTTTATATAAATTTTAAAAATATTTTTATGTATAAATATATATATATAATTAAAATAAAATATAATATATTATAAAAAAAAATAATATGTATGTTTTAGTACAAAATTTTTGTTATTAAAAAGGATTATTTTGTTTTTATTTTATGTTATATAAAATTTATGGGTTTCCCATAAAATTTTATATATTTAATTTAAATTTATTTTATATTATTATATATAATATATAATTTAAAATATATATATTATATATCTTTTGTTGGTTTTTAAAAGGTTTTTATATATATATATTTTATATATAATAATAAAACTTTTATACCCCCCAAACACCCACACAATTAATAATATTATGTATTAAATAATATTATATATTTTATATATATATATAATATATAATTAATATATATTTTTTATTTATATGATGTAATATACACAAAAATAAAATATATGTATATAAATAATTTTAAAAAAATATATGTATATATTATAAATAATATATAAAATATATATAATTAAAATATATATATATATGCATATATATATATATTTCATATATTTTTAATTTATATATAATATAATATTTATATCCATATATAATATTATATAAAATATATATATTTTAATGTATTATAAAATTTAATTTTTAATATAAAAATTTTATATATATAATATAGTAATATATTATATAATAGGGATATAAATATTTTAAAATATAATTAAAATATATATCTATAAAATACATATAAACTATTTTTATTTTTATATATATATATCTAATAAATATAATAATATATAATAACCCATATATAAAATATATATATTATATATATCTAAAATGTTTATATAAAATATGTTTATTTTATGTAATTTTTTTTTATTTAAAAATAATGCAATATATTATTTTATAATATATTTTAAAATAATTATATATATATTTATATATACCCTATATATTTTATATTATTTTTATTTGCTTTTATTTATAAAGTGTATATATACATCAAAAAATAAAATAAAAAATTTATATTTTATATATTTTTTATTATATATTTTTTTTATATAAAATTATATTTTATATGTTTTGTGTGTGTGTGTGTGTATCCCTATTGGTTTTTTATATTATAAATATATTATATAATTTATATATATATATATTATAATTATATAATCTTTAATATATATTATATTATTTAATATTTTTATATAATTTATTTATTTTTTTTATATATATATAATATATAAAATTTTAATGTTATTTCATTTCACATAATATTATATAACTACACATTTAATACATACATATATACATATTATTATATACATACATTATTACTAATAAACATACATATATTTGTTTTTTTTTAAAATTTATATATATTATATATATTATATATATATATTTTACATACCCAAAAATATATATTTTATATATATATTTAATATATCATCATCAATTAACAGAGGGTTTATGGGCTGAACCGGGCCGTGGTCACAGCATGATTTCTTAATTGTAGTTTTTTATGTTGTGATGCTCTTGGGGTGGTACGTGGTAGGGCCCCCGTTTCCCTTTCACGGGGGAGTGCCCGGGGTTTTTGGTAATCAAATTTTTCATTTCATGGGGTTGGACCGCACTGACTTGGGCTGGCTTGGCCACCCCGTGGGTAGGTAAAGGGAATCAGGGGGAAATTCCTTTGGGCCCCAAGGGAAAAAACGCGCCGGTCGGTACCCCGAAACCCCCGAACTCAGATTGCCCCGTGAGTGTTTAGTCGATTTCCCCTAAAACCCTCGGCCCCCGCGGCCTTATTTAAAATTTTATGTATATATTATTATTAAATTTTATTAATATAATTTTATATATTATATATTACGTATTAAAAAAATATATTAATATTAAAATTTTATATATTAATTTTATATTATATATATATATAATATAAATAATATAATTAAAATTTTATTTTACATAAAAAATATATCTTTTATAGTATTATATATTATTATATTTATTATTATTATATGAAAATATATTTATATACAAATATTTATATATAAAAAAATATTAAAATATATTTTACAATATATATTTTTTAAAATTACATATTTAATAAAATATTATATATATATGGGTTTATTTATTATTTAATTATACATATTTTATACATAAAACTATTAATATATATATATATAATTTATATATTTAATATATATTATGTTTTACATATATATATTAAAATATATATATATATATTTATATATATATATATATATATATTATATAAATATGTTGTATACTTTTATATTTTCATATATATACATTTTATATAAATTTTATTTTTATTAATATTACAATTTTTCTTTTAAAGGTGATTTTATTCTGAGGCCCCCCGTGGGCACAGCAAATCCTTTTAAATTTAGTTTTCCTGTTTTTGATGCTCTTGGGGTGAGTACGTTGGGAGGGGCCCCCCCTTTCCCTTTCCCCCGGGGGGGGTGGGCCCGGGGTTTTCCCTTTTTTTATACATTATATATTATATATTCATTATAAAATATTATATAACATATAAAATAATTTTTTATAATTATAATAAATATATATTAATAAATACATATATACATTAAATATACAAAAATATATATATATTTTAAAATATTTTATATTTTTTATATATATTAAATATATATATATTTATTATTATAAATAAAACATGTTATATAATATTTTACATTATATATATATTTTAAAATAGTATATATTTTAATATATATATATATATATAATATATTATATATAATATATTTTATGTGTGTGTGGTGTGGATGTGTTTATATATTACAATATATATAAAAAAAATTATCTTTCAGATATATATACATATATATAATATTATTTATAAATAATTATCATGGGAATATAATGTATGTGGGGGGGGCAAAATTAATTAAAATATTATATTATATATATATATATATATATATAATTTTATAAAATATTATATATGTATTAAAATAATATAATAAAATATACATATGTATAAAATTAATATGTAATAAACATAATATGAATTATGTATATATATGCATATATGTATTATGGAATGTAAAATTTTTATATTTTATATAAAATATATAATTTTATATAAAATTTTATACATAGGGATATAATTTTATGATTTTGTATTATATGTTAAAATTTATAAATTAAAAAAAAAATATACATTTTATTTATGTAAAGTATATATATAATATATTTAAAAATATGTATGTTATATTTTCAAATATCTATATTAAAATATAATATATAAAATAATTTATATATACATATATATATATTATATATATAATATTCTTTTATATATATTATATATATATATTTTTTTTTAGGGTTTCCCTATTATAAATTATATATATATATAATTTTTATATCATATATATTAAAATATATATTATATAAAATTAAAATATTTATGTTTTATATATAATATAATTTGTTTTATTGATATATTTGTTTAAAATTTATATTTAAAATGTATAAAATAAATATATATGTATGAAAAATTTTATATGTATTTTATAATGTTATAAAAAATATAATATATTATGGGGAAAATTTTTTAAAAAATTTTAAAAAAAAATTTAAATTTTATCTTTAATATATTAATATATATTAATATTAATTTAAAAATATATTTCTAAGTTTTAAAATTATTCTTTTAAAAATATATATATTTATATAAAAATAAATAATATTTGTGTGTGTGTATTAAAATTTTATTTTTTGTTTGTATATATTAGTTTGGAGAAGTATATTTATTTCCCCCCCCTTTTTTATAATTATTATTTAAATAAAATAAAATTTTATAAAAAAGGGAGAATATATTAAAATTTTCCTATATGTAAACTTATAAATTATTGTTTTAAAATTTTTATATTTCTAAAATTATTTTCCCCTTTTTAAATTTTATTTTCTAATTATTTTTTCTTATTTATTCTATAAAAAATTTAATTTTTAATTTGTCTTATAAAAAAAATTATTTTCTTTTTATTATTTAATTTAAAATTCCCCCCTTAAAAATTATATCGTATATTTAATTTTTAATAAATTATTTAGAAAATTATATTTTATTTATATATTTTTCCTATATATTTTATTTTATTTCCAAAAATTTATGGTAAAATTATTTTTTTTTCAAAATATTGGGGGGTTTTTTTAATAAATTATAGTATATTTTATTTTTTTTTTTTTTCTTATTTTTATTATTTTTTTATTTATAATTTAAACAAAAAATATAATTACTAATGGTATAAAATTTTTATATATATGGGGGATAAAATTTATTATATATATTTATTATTATATATATAAAAAATATATATCATAAAACATAAAATATAATATTTTTATATATATATATAAAATATAAAAATATATATAAGATATATTGATTTTAAAAAAAATTTATATATATAATATTATATAATTAAAAACTATATATTAAAATATAAAATATAATATAAAAACAAAATATTTTATAAAATTTAAAATTTTTATAAAATAATATATATATATATTTATATATATATTATTTAATATATATATATAAAAAATATATGTTATATTATATATATATATATATATATTTAAAAAATATTATATATTTTAATATATATTTAAAATATATAAAATAAAAAATATAAATTTTTTTTTTTTAAAAATATAATTTAAAATAATTTTTTAAAATAAAATAATTAAAATATAATAATTTTTAATATATATATATATATATTTTATATAGAATAAATTTTATATATATATAATATATAAAATATAATATATAATTAAATTTTATTTATATATTAATTTTTAAATAATATTAATGTTATATTAAAAATATAAAAAAAAAAAAATATATATAAAGGTTTTTAAATTTTATATAATATATATATATTATATATATAATATTATATTTTTTTTTTTTTTTTTTTTTTTTTTTTTTTTTTTTTTTAAAAAAAAAAAAAAAAAAAAAAAAAAAAAAAAAAAAAATATATATATATAAATATATATATATATATTTTTATATAAAATTTTTTTTTTGGGGTGGGTTTTTTTGTTTTTTTTTTTTTTTTTTTTTTTTTTTTGGTTTTTTTTTTTTTGGTTTTTTTTGTTTTTTGTTTTTTTTTTTTTTTTTTGTTTTTTTTTTTTTGTTTGTTTTATGGAAAAATATTTTTTTTTTTTTAAAAAATAA
>NW_023645445.1:5000-8127 GCF_015228065.2 Penaeus monodon
GTATGGTGTTTCGGGCTAATACTGACGAGTTTGAAAAGTACAGTTATGCCTGCTTTTTAATACATTATTATTTTGTCATTCCTAAAAAAATGCCCTACTGCCTTCTACTCCAAAAAAGAAGAAAGCAGTCAGAATTAACAAAAGAATGATTGGGAATATGATCTTGAGAATGAAGTTTAATTTGACGTAGAGGGCTTCGAAGGCTGCCCTGGAAGTTTTAGTCCCATAGGCATCACCTTGGTGACAAAAGGCTCTTCGTCACGCAGGCGCAAGTTCTCGACAACCACGAGGGAAACGATCACGAGGAAGGTCTTGCAGATGAGCGCCACGTACCAGGCATCAATTATTTTTTCAAGTACGACGTCCTTGGGATACTAGCGCGGGTTTGGGTGAAGAAAGTCGCCAACACGCAGAGATGTAGGATACCATAACAGGGTCCTGTAACATGTTACTAATAAATAATAGTTAACATACGCAAACTCACACACACATATTTGTTAAGATATAAAATACAAAATCATATTCAGCATTACCTGAAATCCGAAAACCCAAAGTACAGAGTAAGGTAGGCGATAACCGTAAGAAGAAGACTTGGAACGAAAGTGTTGCCAACGTAATATCCATACAGATTCTCAAATATGAGACGACCTGTGCAGGACAAAACATAAGACACGATATTAGTCTTTCTAATTTGTTAACATTTAGAGAAATTTCCCCCATCCCCTTCCCCCTACCCACCCTTATTAAGCTTTCGGACATACATCGGTGAACTTTTTGCAGATTATAGGGGCAACAAACCAGAAATAAGAGAGGCCATCGAGGCCCGAAATATTAACATCAGAAGTTAGAGGTGCATTACAAAAAATGAGAGGAATAAGGCTGCAGGACCCGATGAAGTCGTCCCGAGATGATTGTTGTACTGGAAGACTTTGGTATACAGAAGCTTACCGAAGTTTTGAACGAGGTATATGACAGCGGACAAATCCCAGAAGATCTCAGCAAATCTATTTCCATAGCCTCCCAAGAAACTGGCGCAATTGAATGTGAATTACACAGAACGATTGCCTAATGAGCCATGGATTAAATTCTACTCCGTATTCTGATGATGAGAGCAAGAAATAAGATAAAACCTGAGATAGGAAAAGAACAGTTTGGGTTCGTAAAAGATGCTGGCACAAAGAATGCGATCTTCATACTGAGAATACTATCAGAAAGAGCTATCAAAATGCAGAAGGATTTATACGTGTGCTTTATTGATTATACAAAGGCTTTGATAAGTGCAACATGAAGAGCTTTTCAAAATGCTAGGAAGTTTAAATCTGGATGGAAGCATTTAAGAGTTCTGCACAACCTCTACTGGGAACAATCGGCATGGGATGCGAGTGGGAGATGACACAAGTTCATACACCAACATTAGACAGGGATGTGTGCTTAGCCCAGATCTCTTTAACCTTTACAGTGAGATTATCCTTCGTAAATATCAACATTACAAGGTTTCTTATCGGAGGCCACATCTTAAACAACTTGAGATATGCCGACGATACGGTGTTAATTGCAGAGTCAGAAGAGAAGCTGCAAGAGATACTAGACAAAGTGGTTGAAGCCAGCGAAAAAAGGGCTTACCATAAACTGTAGAAAGACAGAAACTATGGTAATCAGCAACAAAAATTGCTAAACAGTGTAAGATACGGATTGGTGACATCTTGATAAAACAAGTACAGAAATTCAAATATCTTGGCAGCATGATAACGGAAGGTGGCAAAAAGGATCAAGAAATCAGAAAACGAATTGGAATGGCAAAAGCTGCATTTGAAAAAGTGAGCAAAATAATGAAGGACAACAAAATTTCTACGTCAACAAAAATCAGAATGCTGAACTGTTATGTGTTTTCCATCCTCACATATGGTAGCGAATACTGGACTATTTCACAGGGTATGGAGAAACAAATTGAATCGGCAGAAATATGGTTTCTCAGGAGAATGATGAGAATATCTTGGACAGATAAATGTCAAACCAGGAAGTGCTGGAGGAGCAGGAACAAAGCGTTTTCTTCTGAAAACATCCGAAAGACAGTTAGAATTTTGGGACACGTAATGCGAAAGGAAGAGCTAGACATCTTAGCATGATAGGCAAGATCGATGGAAAACAGAAATTTGAGATCCTGGATGTCAGTTGTAGGTGAGTCAGGAGCGTGTGTGTGTGTGTAGGGGGGGGGGTTAATGTGTGCAAATTATTTCAAAGTATAGAGAATAGCTGAACTTTCATTGTGGTTTATATTTGGTTTTCTTTCTTTGATCAATAATTATTCTAAGATTCTTAAATCATTTGCTTCTTTACTTTTCTCTATAAATTATCTAGTTTTATTACATTGTTTAACCTAACCATTACGGATTTACGTTCTATCCCGAGTTTTTTTTTCTTTCTTTTTGTGTGTGTGAATTTTGTTATAATACAGATGGCTCAAAATGTTCTTAGCCAGCTAGAGTCTATTAGCAGCCCTAGTGACCGATCCTGATTTCCCCATTCCTTAAAATTGGCGCAAAATGTGTTTTTCCTTTAAAACAATGGATATCGATACTGTTATCGTCATTGATATTATGATATCAAATGATATTAAAACCTTGGTAACATTTAAAATAATGAAATAATGCAAAATACCCTTTACAAAAGTCAAGGAAAAGGGTAAACAGGTGAGACAGGTAGGACTAATAACGGACTCCTTGGTGACTTGTAGAGCCATCTATGTGTAAATGCTAGAAATGAGCTTGTATCACAGTGGTCATTGCATGTATTCTTGCCATACGTGCCGATTGGATTAAGAGAGTGATCTCGATTAATGAGTACGTTGCAGAAGATAGTGGACGTAAAGTCCGATAAGAGACCCCTTTATGTTCGCATATCTTATCATTAGTTTCCTTGTTGAACCGATATATCTAGCGTTATAGCTAGAACATTTGTATGAGCAGACTACGTTTGAGCGCAGATGTTTTGAAATTACTGGTCGCCGTAGCGGTTGGATAATATCTCCACGACAGATGTTCCCCGGGAGAAACGGATTCTTATTATAAATAGGTTAGACACTGGGTACCATCTTTTACTAGCCGACACAGCCTTGAATCTTTAAGGC
>NW_023645446.1:0-2500 GCF_015228065.2 Penaeus monodon
GGAACCCCTTTTTTCAGGGGTTTTTTTCCCCTTGGGGTTTTTTTTTTTCCGGTTTTTTTACCCCAAAATTTGCCTTGGGCCCGCTTTAAAACCCCCATTTTTTGGGTTTTTAAAAATTAAAAATTTTAAAAAAAACCAAAAAAGGGCCCCTTTTTAAAATAAGTTTTTTCCCTTCCCCGAAAACCCCCTCCCCAATTTTTTTTTTTTTTTTTTTTTTTTTTTTAAAAAAAAATCCCTTTTTTTTTGGGGTTCTTAAACTTAAACAGGGTTTTAACATTTTTTTTTTTCCCCTTTTCCAAAGATTTACCCCATTTTTTACTTTTTTGGGGTTTTTCCGATATTATATTAAACATTGATATTTTAGGATGGGGGAAATTTTCGCCCCCTTAAAAAAAATGGTTTTGGGGTTTTCCCGACATTCCCGCTTGCGATGGCTTGATTTCAAAAAAAAGTTTCTTCTTTCTTTTAAAACCCTTTTTTTTTTTTTTTTTTTTTTTTTTGCCCGAATATTCATTTGATGGGAATCGGGAAGGGGTCTTTAGGCCCGTTTTTTTTGAATTTTAAATACGGATGTTTAAACAAAACTTGTATTCCGTTTATCCCCCCGAAAGATTTTTCTTTATTTTATGGTATTTTTTGTGGAAAGCCCTTAATTTGATTTTTTTCCCGCTAACACCCGCTCGATTTTATTTCAAAGGGGAAAAGTTCAGGAAAATTCCTTTTCTCTTGTTTTTTTTTTTAATTTGTTTTCTCAAATTTCTTTTTAACCGTTAAAACTACCCGGTTTTTTATTTTTTTCTGAATTTTTGATTTTAAAAAGTCGTATCCTCGAAGTTTTTTGGGCTTAGGATTTTTGAAAATCCAATACGCAGTTTGATTTTTTAAAAAAAGGGTATCCTCGTTTTTTCTTAAATGAGCACATTTTCTCTCGAAAGTTTGTAGTCTTCCCGTTTCTAAAAAATCCAGTAATTATTATTTTTTCTCAATCCGTTTGATAAAACGACATATTTAAGGCTAAGATTGTTTTTATTTTTTGAAAATTGCGTAAAATTGCTTAAGAACAATTCGCCAGCGTGTCATTTTTCTGAAAATTCCCCGTTTTCTCCCGGGAAACCGGGGCCTTTTGGGAAAAAAAGAAAAAAAAATTTAAAAATAATAAACATTGTTTTTTCCAGGAATCAAATTGCTTTTCATTTTAGAAATCACCGCAAGGAGGAAAATTTTTAAATTACAAATTCTATAAAAAAAGAAACTTTTTAAAAAAAGTTATTTAAAAAAAATTTTGGAAAACCACTTTTTTCCCATTTCGGAATTATGTGTTTTTATTGTGTTTTTTGATATAATGGATAATTATATAATTTAAATTTTAAAAAAATATTATAATTTATTTAAAAAAAAGTTTTTACAACATTACTTTTTCTTAAATTATTTTTATTATATATATTTATTATATATTATAAAATTATATATATATTTTTGTAATATATATATATATATATTAATATTAGTATATCTAATATATATAAAATTATATATTATAATCTTTATTTCGTATGGACTGTTTGTTTTGGTGTATGTTGTTTGTGTGGTGTGTGTGTGTGTGTGGGGTTTGTGTGTGTGTGTGGTTTTTTTGGTGTGTGTGTTTGTGTGGTGTACTTTTATATATATTATATATATAATATTGTATATATATAAAAAGATAGTAGATAGATAATGATGATCATCTATGCATATATATATATATTATTTATATATATATATATATATATATATATATATATATATATGTATTCTATATACATATATACTATATATACTCAATACGATACAGACCTATACTCTATATATTATATCATATAATTATATTTATAATATAAAAATATATTTATATAATTTTAATATATAATAAATATATATTATTTTTATAATTAAAATATATATTTTATATATTTAATATATATAATATATATTATATATTATATATTAAAAGGTATGTATATGTTTTTTGGTTTTGGACATAGTGCGTATTATGTAATATGTTTTATGCATATGTGTATATAATTTATTACATCTACACACACACACCGCGCGCGTTCGCGCGCGTACGTACGACAAACCATTAGGTTTAACTTTTTTTGGGTAACTGTGTACCCAAAAATGGATGTTTGTATTGTAATATAAGTAATCTACACACCACAGATCTGTTCATGTATTTCTGGAATAACAATCAAAACCGGTAAAATACATTTTTTTTTGTATTGTAAAGATATTCATTCTCTTCATACTTTTTTATCTTTTGTAAACATCGAAAAATAAAATAACTGATCATTTCGTAATTCTATTTGCGTACATTTTAAAAGACATATTTTTAGTACCCAAATCCCACCCTTAGTTTTAAAATCACTGTAGCAACATGCTTCGAATGTACGGCGGATTTTTTCCCTGATTTCTGTTTTTTTTTTTTTTTTTTTTTTATGGAATCCCTAGTAAAACTTTTAAA
>NW_023645447.1:0-8125 GCF_015228065.2 Penaeus monodon
AATTATCATTCATTATTGCAATTCATTTATATTTATTGTATATATTTATTACATATCAATATATCATATATCAATTATTATCATTATTCAATTAATTTTATATCAATATTTTATCAATATTATTAATTATGATAGTAATATATTTTATAATAAATAACAATAAATAAATTAAAATAATAATAATATAATTATAATATAATATATTAATTATTATATTATATAATTATTTATTATTATATACTTTATAATAATATTTTAATTACATATATACAAATATAATTATGATAATATAAATATACATATACAATATTTTAACCTACATTATTATTATTAATTATATTATATTATTATGTTATTAATACAATATAATAGATTTTTATGGGAATATAATAATAATTAAATAATATAATATAATAAATAATAATTAATAATAATAATATAATAATAATAATATAATATAATAATCATAATATAATATATAATATTATAATTAATTAAATTTAAATTTATATTCCTTTTATTCACTTAATCAATTATAAATAATTAATCATTTGTAACTTAATAGCATTATTACCCTAATAATTGCCGAAATCACCAAGAATCTGAAAAAACGTTTTTTTTATACCTTTTAAAGCTATATTTGCTAATTTGGTTTTTCGACTTTTGGGATGTATTTCTTATACCTTTTTATATTTATATATACATCATTTCATTATTATCATCATATTATTCAATTATTATCATCATTATTATGTTATCATCATATTATTATTGATTATATCATTTTCAATAATATATAACCACATATAATATATAATACAATAATAATATAATAATTAATTTTAATAATTAATTATTTATTAATTTTTCATAATTAAATAACATACATAATAATATTATTTACAATTATAACAAATAACATATTATAATAATAATTTAATATATTTCATTACTTATTACTTAATACTACTTTTATAATTAATTATTATTTTTGCATTTATACTTACAGAAAATAATATTAATGAATAATAATAAAATAATAATATAATAAATAATAATATAACTACATTAATTAATTATAATTAATAATTATATATAATTTTAATATTACAGATATAATAATTTTTGGCAATATATCAATGTTATAAATTATATAATTATATATTATTAATTAAATAATAAAATGTAATAATAATAATATATCTAATAATCAATAAATAATTTAAAATTTCTTTTTTATTAAATTCTCTTATTCTCAATTTTATGCCATTTACTTTTATGATTAATATTCTTGTATTTATTATATTATCCATAATTGCCAATCACCAAAATCGAAAATCATTCTTATTATATCATCAAAGTATATTTCCAATTATGCCATATTTTGATTTGAATTTTTTTCATAATACATCATTTTAATTTATATATTGTACTACAATTTCGTTATTATATATTTATCATATTAATCTACATTAATATATATCATACATTATCATATATCACATTATCATCATTTATATATTATTAATTATTATCATCATTATTGCAATTGTTATATTATTAGATTATTGAGTTATATATTATTTTTGCAATATACTAATACATAATAATAATAATATATAATAAATAATATAATATAATAAATATTATACCACTAATATTATTATTATATATATTATTATTATTATTGTTATTATTACAGATATAATAGATTTTTTGGGCATGACTCCTACTAATTCAGATAATAGTATAATAATAATAACACTAATAATATAATATAATACTACTAATAATAATGATAATAGTAATAAATAATAAGAATAATATAATCATTTTAATAATCATTCAAAATGTTATCAAATTCTCTTTTATCTCACTTTTAATCATCATTATTGTTAGATTACTACAATTCTGTTAATATATTATCATTATTAACCCTAAATGAATTGCCGAATCACCAAAGAACTCGAAAAAAACGTCCATTTTTTAGTACACTCTCAAAAGGCTATATTTCGCTAGATTTTGCCGCTTTTTCGACTTTTGGGAAGGTTTTTTTCTTATACCTTTTTTAATATTATATATGGACACAATCCTGTTATTATCATCATCATTATCATGATTATCATCATTACTTATCTTATCATCATCATTATCATCATTATCATCATCATTATCATCATTATTGCAATTATTATCAATCCATTATTGCAATTGTTTATTTATTATTGCAATTTTGGAGTTATAGTATATATTTTTGGCAATAATACTAATAACCACACCATATTAATAGTATAAAATAATATGAACAATAATAACGAGTTTTTATAATAATACTTTATATCATTATCTTCATTAGTATCGTTATTACTGGTAATTATTACTGTTATAATTATTTTTGCAATTATACTACCAGTACAAAAATTTTTTTAAAAAATCAAATAATGATAATAATAACAAGTAATACTACTCATAAACAATATTCTAACCACTACAGCATTATTATTATTTCTTAACTATTATTATATATTGTATTAATTACAGGATATAAATAGATTTTTGGCAAATAATACTAATAATTAAGAGAATTTAATAATAATATCATAATATAATAATAATAATACTAATACTATAATACGAACTAATAATAAATAATCTAATAACAATAATAATTTCAATAAAATAATAATAATTTTAAATAATATTCAAATGTTATCAAATTCTCTTATTCTCACTTTATCATCATTATTTTATGATTAATATACAGATTCTGGTAATATATTATCATTATTACCCTACATAAGTGCCGAAATACACCAAAGAAATCGAACAACGTCCTTTTTTTTAGTACACTCTCAAAAGGCTATATTTCGCTAGATGTTGCCGCTTTTTCGACTTTTTGGGAGATGTTTTCTTATACCTATTTTTTATATTATCTATGGACACAATTCTGTATTATCATCTCATTATCATGATTACTATCATCATTATTAATCGGTTATCATCATCATTATCATCATTCATCACATTATCATCATTATTGCAATTATTATCATCATTAATGGCAATTGTTATCATTATTATTGCAATTATTTGGAGTTATAGTATATATTTTTTGCAATAAATACTAATAACCACAAACAATATAATAGTACTAACCTAATAATAACAATAATACCGATTTTATAATAATAATTTATATCATTTACTTCATTAGTATCGTATTTACTGTGATTATTCCTGTTAAATAATTATTTTTTGTGCAAATTATACTAACCATACAAATAATAATAATGATAATGAATAAACAATAATAATACTCATAACAATATTATAACCACTAGCATTATTATTATTATTACTATAACTTATTCTTATTATTGTTATTATTACAGGTATAAAGATTTTTTGGGCAATGATACTAATAATTACGATAATAGTAATATACATAATAATAATAATCATAATAATAATAATAATAATAATATAATCATATAATAATAATAATAAGAATATAATAAAAATAATTTTAATAATATTCAAAGTTATAAAAAGTCTCTTTTATTCTCACTTTTATCATCATTATTGTTTATGAATTAATACAATTCTGGTAATTCTTATCATTATTCCCCTATATAACTTGCCGAAGATCAACCCAAAGAACATCGAAAACGTCCTTTTTTTATAATACCTCTCAAAAGGCTATATTTCGCTGAGTTTTGCCGCTTTTTTTCGACTTTTGGGATGTTTTTTCTTATACCTTTTTTTTATATTTATATATGGACACAATTCCTGTTTTATCTCATCATTATCATGATTATCATCATTATATCTTATCATCATCATTATCTGCATATCATCATTATCATCATCATTATCATCATTATTGCAATTAGTTTATCAACATTATTGCATTTGTTATCATTATATATTGCAATTTTGGAGTTATAGTAATATATTTTTGCAATAATACTAATAACCCAACAATAATAATATTAATGCAATATATAACAATAAATAACGTTTTATATAATACTTTATCTACATTATCTTCAAATTAGTATCGTTATTAATGTAATTATTACTGTTATAATCATGTATTTTTGCAATTATACTACCAGTACAAATAATAATAATGATAATAATACAATAATAATACTAATACAATATTATAACCACTAGCATTATTATTATTTATACTTATACTTATTATTATTATTGTTATTATTACAGATTATCATAGATTTTTGGGCTAATGATCCTAAATAATTTTAAGATAATAGTAATAATAATAATAATAATATAATAATAATAATTAATAATAATAATAATAATATTAATAATTTTAAAATAATATTCAAAATGTTATCAAATCTCTTATTCTCACTTTATCTCATAATTGTTATGATTAATACATACTGGTACATTATTATCATTATTACCCTAATAATTGACCAGGGGGAAATCACCAAAGAAATCGAAAAAACGTCCTTTTTTAGTACACTCTCCAAAGCTATATTTCGCTAATTTTGCCGCTTTTTTCGACTTTTGGGAATGTTTTTCTTATACCTTTTTTATAGTTATATATGGAAAACAGTGATTCCTGTTATTATCTCATCATTATCATGGATTTCATCATGATTATCGTTATCATCATCATTATATCATTAATATCATCCATTATCATCCATCAATTATCCATCATTATTGCAATTATTACATACTTATTGCAATTGTTATTATTAATATTGCAATTATTGAGTTATATACTATATTTTTGCAATATACTAATAACCACACAATAATATAGTAATAACAATAATAATAACAATAATAACGATTTTAATAATAAATAATTTATATCTATTATCTTCATTAGTATCGTTTTTACTGTAATTATTACTGTTATAATATTAATTTTTGCAATTTACTACCAAGTACAAAAAATAATATCATGATAATAATAACAATAAATAATACTAATAACGATTATAACCACTAGATTATTATATTATACTTATACTTATTATTATTATTGTTATATTACAGATATAAATAGTATTTTTGGGCAGATGTTACTAATGATTAAGATAATATAATAATAATATAATAATAATAATAATAGTTAATATATAATAATAAATAATAATAATAATATAATATAATATATAAGTTTAAATAATAATCAAATGTTTCACACTTCTCTTTATTCTCACTTTTATCATCCATATGTGTTTGATTTAATACATTCTGGTAATTATTATCATTCATTACCCTAGATAATTGCCGAAATCACCAAAGAAGATCGAAAAACCCGTCCTTTTTTAGTACACTCTGCAACAGGCTATATTTCGCTAGATTTTTGCCGTCTTTTTTCGACTTTTGGGATGTTTTTCTTATACCTTTTTTATTATATATATGGACCCAATTCCTGTTATTATCAGCATCATTATCATGATTATCTCTTATTTCGTTATTCATCATCACTTCTCATCATTAATCATCATTATCACATCATTATCATCATTTATTGCATTAGTAATCATCATGTATTGCAATTGTTATCATTATTATGGCAATTATTGGAGTTATAGTATATATTTTTGCAATAATACTAACAATAACCACAACAATAATAAGAGGAATAACAAATACTAACAATAATAACGATTTTATAATAATAATTTTATAATCATTATCTTCATTAGTATCGTTATTCGCTGTAATTATTAACTGTTATATAATTATTTTTGGCAATGTATACTACCAGTACAACATAATATAATGAGAATAATAACAATAATAATACTAATAACACATATATAACCACTAGCATTATTATCATTATACTTATACTTATTATTATTATTGTTATTATTACAGATATAATAGATTTTTGGGCAACTGATTACTAAATAATTAAATAATATTTATAATAATAAATAATTAATAATAATAATAATAATATAATAATAATAATGATTAATAATAATAATATACTATAATAATTTTAATGTAATATTCCAAATGTATCAAAATTCTCTTTATTCTCACTTTTAATCATCATTATTGTTATGATTTAATATTCTGGTAATTATTATCATTAGTACCCTAAATAATTGCCGAAATCACCAAATAAATCGAAAAAACGTCCTTTTTTAGTACACTCTCAAAAAAAGGCTTATTTCGCTAGATTTTGGCCGCTTTTCGACTTTTTGGAATGTTTTTCTTATCCGTTTTTATAGGTATATTATGGACACAATTCCTGTTATTATCATCATCATTATCATTGATTATCATCAATTATTATCGTTGAGCATCTCATTATCATCATTATCATCATCATTATCTCATTATTGCAATTATTATCAATCATTATTGCAAATTGTTATCATTATTATTGCAATTATTGGAGTTATAGTATATATTTTGCAATAATACTAATAACCACAACAATAATAATAGTAATAACAATAATAATAACAATAAAACGATTTTATAATAATTATTTATATCATTATCTTAATTAGTATCGTTATTACTGTAATTATTACTGTTATAATAATTATTTTTTGCAATTATACTACCAGTACAAATAATAATAATGATAATAACAATAATAATACTAATAACAATATTATAACCACTAGATTATTATTATTATACTTATACTTATTATTATTATTGTTATTATTACAGATATAATAGATTTTTGGCAATTATACTAATAATTAAGATAATAGTAATAATAATATAATATAATAATAATAATAATAATAATAATAATAAATAATATAATAATTAATAATAATAAATATAATATAAAATTTTAATAATATTCAAACTTTTATCAAAATTTATGTTATCTTCTCATTTTATCATCATTATGTTATGATTAATACAATTCTGGAATTATCAATCATTATTAACCCTATAATTCGAATATCACATCCAAAGAAATCGAAATATCGTACTTTTGCGTATTACTCTTTAGGATGTATTTCTTAGCCTTTTGCTTATTTTATTTGGAAATGTTTTTTTATACCTTTTTTATGATATGGACACAATTCTTTATTATCATCATCATTATCATATTATCATCATTATTATCGTTATCATCATCATTATCATCATTATCATCATTATCATCATCATTATCATCATTATTGCAATTATTATCATATTTTTTGCAATTGTTTATCATTATTAATTGCAATTATGGAGTATATATATTTTTACAATAATACTAATAACCACAAATATATATAGTAATACAATATTAATAACTAATATACGATTTTAATAATATTTATGCATTATATCCTTACATAATTAGTATCGTTATTACTGTAATTATTACTGTTATAAATATTATTTTGCAATTATACTACCAGTACAATATAATAATGATAATAATAACAATAATAATACTAATAACAATATTATAACACTAGCTTATTATTATTATACTTATACTATTATTATTATTGTTATTATTACAGATATAATAGATTTTTGGCAATAACTAATAATTTAAGAATAATATTCTAATATATATAATTAATATAATAATAATAATAATAATAATAATAATAATAAGAAAAAAAAAATAATAATAATATTCAAATGTTATCAAAATTCTCTTTATTCTCACTTTTATCATCATTTTGTTATGATTAATACAATTCTGGTAATTATATCATTATTACCCTAATAATTGCCGAATCACCAAGAAATCGAAAAAACGTCATTTTGAGTATACTCTCAAAAGGCTATATTTCGCTAGATTTTGCCGCTTTTTCGACTTTTGAATGTTTTTTTCTTATACTTTTTATTATTATTATTATGGACACAATCCTGTTATTATCATCATCATATCATGATTATCATCATTATTATCGTTATCATCATCATTATCATCATTATCATCATTATCATCATATTATCTCATTATTGCAATTATTATCATCATTATTGCAATTGTATCTATATTATTGCAATTATTGGAGTTATATATAATATTTTTGCAATATCTAATAACCACACAATATATAGTAATAACATAATAATAACAAATACGTTTTTAATAATATTTATATCATTATCTTATTAGTATCGTTATACTGTA
>NW_023645448.1:0-8124 GCF_015228065.2 Penaeus monodon
AAACACACCCCCACAACACACACACACGACACACCAACCACACACACCACACGCACACACACCCCCCACAACAAAACACCACCCCACACCACCACCCACCACAACACCACCCACACATCCAACACACCCACCCCACCCCCCGCACACATTTTTATTTAATTCTACAGTATATATAAAATTTTCTATGCAGAAGAGCATATCAGAATATAGCATATTAAAATCCCCTTGATTTCAGTTATGTGCTTGCGATATTCAGTTAATTTGCATTTTTTTGAAATGTACTTCGGAATCCCTTTTCTTCCAGGAAATTTCAAAGTTAGAAGCTGTTTTCACATTTGAATTCATATCCCTAATCTAGGCAATCCTGACAGCCAGAAAACACCTGGACAAGAGTCGTGACTATAACTTCCTGCATCCTTGGCTGGGCAGGGTCTCCTCACGTCTACAGGTCGGTGTTGTGTATAAAGTAAGGATGCGGGTACCTCATAACACAAAAATGTGTGTATATTTTATACAGAAAGTTATGCTGTGAAAGGGTTTTCTAATTCCACGGGAGGTGATACCTATCAAGCTTTCATCCAACTTCATCCACAACGAATTATGTATCTTTATAGAAAAGAAAGGACATTTGACCCCTATAGTAAAAGATCCAGTCTCCCTCATACTTGATTTGTCAGGGGAGAATTGTCATATTTAAGAACTTATTATTAAAATAGAACAGGGGTCATCACTCCCTGAGCCCTTTTCTTAGGGGGTAAGTCCGTTAGCCCTTGGGTTTTAAAGAAGGACCTCGTGCTTAAGGACACAGGCACGTTTTTTTAGGGTTTTTTGCCCCCTAGCCCTTGGCTAAAAAAAAAAAAAAAAAAATCAAGCCTCAGGGACGGGGTGTGGAAGTTGCTGTGAGACCGGGTACTGAAAAGCAAAGGACAGGAGTTTCTCGGACCACAGCCTTTATAATCCTTTCTTTCTCCTCAGGTGCCAAGTGGCACTCGCGAAGGAAGCTCCTGACACCCGCCTTCCACTTCAAGATTCTGGAGGATTTTGTTGAGGTTTTCAATCACAAAAATGACTGCATGGTCCAGCGGGCTGCATAAGAGACCGATGGGAAGGTCTTTGACATCTTCCCTACATCACCCTCTGCGCTCTTGACGTATCTGTGGTTGGTTTCTCAATCCGGGATTCGATTCCGAATCTGTCGTTGGTTTCCTAATCCGGGGTTGATTTCTTAAACTGTGGTTGATTTCTTAATCCGGGCTGGTTTCGTAACTGGGATTGGTTTCCTAATCTGTGGTTGGTTTTTATGATCAACTTAAAACAAAAAAAAGGCGATTTCTGCCGTAATAATTATGTGATAAATTTGACATTTCTTGTTCTTCAGCATGGATATTTCATGAATGTTATTAATGCAGTTTTTTGAAATTCATGTATCGTTTTAAAACCAGGCTAGGGTTATAGCATACGCAGCCCGTTTTCAGAATTAGGTTTTTTATGAAAATAAAACGAATCCCTCCCACTGATTTTCACAGTTGATGTAGCTAATATGTAAGAACATACAATTGTAATTCTTTTTTTATTCTTGGTTACGATTTCCCGGCTCATGGAAGAAAGACCAGCTTTTCTGATTGTCTAATTTTTCAGAATAAAAGGGTTTACAATTCTTTCGAGAAGCAATCTCTTGGCTGCATGCAAACGCAAAAGAGTAAACATGGAGTGTAAGATGAATACCCTTTAACGGATATCCATATTTATTCCTTTTCAGACTCATAAAATTTCAATCTTTTTGAAGTGCACTTGGCGGGCCCGTCCTTGGCTGAAACCCAGACATTCTCTTCCCAAGCTCTCCTTTCCCAGAAAACTGACGCCTGCCTCAAACTGCCCCATGACTTTTCCCAAAACCATTGGGAACAGCTCTAGACTACATGGAAAAAAAAGAAGAAAAAGGGTCAAAACGCAGAGGAAAAAGCTATCGGAAACGGGTGGAACTGTTTGTGTTAATAATGGCTTGGCTTATCTTTTTAACGGCATGCATTAATATAATAAATTGTTTAAACGGTAAGCTTTATCAGGCCGAAGATAAAATTATCAGGGGAGATAATAATTAAAATGTATATTTTTTAATATTATATAATAATTTTAATATATTATAAATATATTATTATAATTAATATGTGTGTTGTTGGGGTGTGTGTGTGTGTGTTGTGTGTGTTGTGGTGTTTTTGGTGTTGGGGTGTGTGTGTGTGTTGGGGGTTGTGTTTGTGTGGGGTGGGGTGTGTGCTGTGGGGGTGTGTTTGTGTGGTGTGTGGGTGTGGGGGTTGTTTTTTTTTTTTTCTCTTCTGCGTGGTGCTCCGTGTGTGTTGCATATATATTATACCATATATTATTTTAATATTATATATATATAATATTTTTTAAATAATTTTGTGTTTTTTTTTTTTTTTGTGTGTTTTTGGGGTTATATATATACATAATTATTTTTTATATTATTATATATTTATATTTTTGTGTGTTTGTTTGTGTGTGTGTGTGTGGTTTTTGGTGTGTGTGGTGTGTGTGGTGTGTGTGTTGTGTGTGTGTGTGTGTGTGTCTTTTGGTGGTGTGTGTTTGGTTATTTGTGTGTTTGATTATATCGTTTTATTATGATATTGAAAATGAATGCCTCTTCATTACGTCGACGGGAATAAGAAATATAAAAAAATAAACATGAAAACGAGGAAAGGGGCACCCTCACTGCGGGTCCCCCCCCCCCCCCCCAGGCAAAAGAAGCGCCTCGTTTCCCTGGACCTTCGCTGGAATACTCGGAACCGTCTCGCCCTTCGGACGAGGTTCCGCGAGGAGGTCGACACTTTCATGTCGGGGACCCGACACCAGGGCCGCCGCCATCAACTGGTCCTCAAAACCTCATCGGCAGCAACCCCAAATTTTCGGGTGGGCGCCCGGAGATTTCTTCTGGCTTCTCTTCCTTCCCTCTTCCCTTTGCTCTTTTTTTATCCAACAAAAATGTTCGATCTCCTTCACCTTTGGAGACTTTCATTTCCAAGACCCATTTATCATTGTTCATTCGCATTTTTTGTCACTACAACAAACTTCCTCTCGTGTTCCCACCCCCCCACCCCCCCCCCCCCCCCCACCCCCCCCCCCCCCCCTCCGCCCTCCGCCCTCCCCCCTCCGCCCTCCGCCCTCCCCCCCCCCCCCCCGCCCTCCGCCCTCCGCCCTCCGCCCCCCCTTAGACCCGGTCCACAGGAACTAGACCACTTCGGAGGCTCGGACCGCCCTAACCATGGCCGACCTGGGGGAAATGAAGCTAAGGGAAAAACTGCATTAAAAGGCTCCCCGGCTTTTTCCCCCTCCGTCCCTTCTCGCTCGCGAACTAAAGGGAGGATATCGTTATCGGTAAAAAAGTCCTGGGGTCTCTTGCCCCTTCTGGCTTTCTTTTGTAGGGTACAGATGAGGGGATTATGGCCCCCATGCTAAGGGGTTTTGTCAGATGCCTGTGGTATTGAAAGATTTAAAAATTTTTAATATTCACTCTTATGTTCTCACTCGCAATGCCGACATATTTAATTTTATTACAAACCTCCAAGACGCCTTTTACCCCAAACTGCAGCTTTTTACTGCATCCCCTCGGGCACCACTTGACGGTGGTGACCTACTTTCTCCCCGCGCCCGAACAGTTCCCTGCCCGAATCTTTGACCCTGACCGCTTCCTGCCCGAAAATTTTAAACCCGTCATCCTTATCTTTTTTTTTCCCTTCAGCCTGGCCGAGGAACGCTGGTAGCACAAATAAAAATTAATAAAAAATTGATTAAGCATATAAAAAAATTAAAGATGATTAAACATATTTTTGTATATATTATTTTAAATATTTTTTTTTTTTCTTTTATTAAATATATAAATAAATATAGGTGTTAACAATAAATGAATCATAGATTAAAAAGGAAAGGGAAATGTGATAATTGAAATACAAAATATAAGTATATAAAAAAATAAGTAGATAAAAAAGCAGGGATTAAAAAAAAAATCATACAAAAACAAAGATAGAAATCAAAAAACCAATAAAAAGGAAGCTTTAATAAATGGATCTTAGAGAGTAAAAAAAAAAAAAAATTTCGACAACCTACTCCCCCCCCTTTCCCTTTTAAAAACCCTATACAAATATCTCTCCCAAAACTTCCCAGGGCCAAAAGTTTTCGCCTCTGATGGAGGAAAAAAGATACCCTTTTAAGCCACATCAAGGGCCCAGTTTTTTCCGCTGGAGAACCTTTTAAAAACAAAAACCCCAAACCCCAAAACCCCCCCCCAAAAGGGAACCAACCCCCCAAAAACCCAAAACCCAAACCCCCCAAAAACCAACATCCCCCTACACCCCATTGAACTTAAAAAATTTTTTACACAACAAGGCAACAAAAAAAACCCCAAAGGGGGAACCGGGGGAAAAACCACAAAAAAACACACCCACACACACACACCACCAAAACCACACACACACACACCACACACACAACAACACACCCACACCACCACCCCACACACACACACTCCACTCCAAAACCAACACTCACTCACTCACTCACTCACTCACACCACACACCACACACACACACACACACCACACACACACACAACACACACCACACCACAAAAACCCACACACCCCCACACCCCACACACACACAAAAAAAACAAAAAAAAAAAAATTTAAAATAAATAAAAAAAAACAACCCTCCTTAAAGGAAAAAACAAACAAAACAGGGGCAAAAAACACAAAAACACCATTTCCCAAAAATTTTATTAAAAAAAAAATTTTTTTCTCGAAAATCTTTTTCCCGGCCCCCTTTTTAAAAATTATTAAAGAAAATCCAAAAATTTTAGGAGCAGAAAATATTGTTTACTTTTATTTTTTTAAAGAATTTGTTCCCCCCTTGAATATCACCCCTAATTTTTTTCTTTAAAATTTATTTGGCCAAAAATATCAACGAAATTTGAAAAATTTTTTCTTTTTCGAATTTTTCTCTGAAATACCTACCCAAAAATCCGCTCCTATATATTTTTATAAAATATAAAAATATATAAAATTTTTTTTAATTTTTATAAATAAAATAACCAAAAAATAACCAAAAAAAACAATCAATATAATATAAATATATATATATATATATATATATATTTTAATATATATAAATATTAAAAACCCCCTGTCCCTGCCACCGCCATTTCCGAGGGCCAGCGCCCCTGATGATCCGTGCAAGGGTCAAAAGCTCCATAAAACATCATTAGCATCGGTCTCGAGTGTTTGGCCTTATCGCGTGTTAATTTTCTATCAATTCTGATCCGTAATATAAAAAAAGACCCTGACCATATTTTCAAATTTCAGAATTAAATGTGAAAATTACTAAAATCAGCATGGACACAAAAATTTTAAATAAAAGTGACCATTTAAATTTTTTCCCATTATTTGGGATAACAAATCCGTAAGGGCCTTTGAAATCTATTATTTCTTGGGGGATCCTGTAAAAAGGTGTGGGAAATTTTTTGACCATCAATTGGGAAAAAGATTGTTACTGAAAAAAGGCTGGAGGCCGGGAGCCACAATTTAAAACCAGTGCGGGGACTAGTTTTATTCGTGAAAATTTCCCCCTACCTGTGCTTACGACACAAACAAAATATTGCGTTGAAAAAAAGATTTTAATCCCCCCCCATAAAAACCCCCCGCCTCTATGTGGTAAAACATAAAAAAAGAAAAGTAGTTTTTTATCTGTGCGTTTACCTTCGCCCCCCTATATATATAAAAATTATAAATATATATATATTATAAATATAATATATAATATATATATATATTATTATATATATCATTTTATATTTTTATTATATATATTTTATATAATTTTATTATTTGTTTTATTTTATAAAAATAAATTATTATTTATTTATTTATTAATATATAGATATAAAATTTTTATATATTATATATTTATTTTTAATTGTATATATTTATAAAAATTTTTTTATATATATATATATTTGTATAATTATATTTATTTTTATAAAAATTATTTTAATATAATAAATTATATATATTTTATATTATATTAATATTATTATAATTTTGTATATAATATATAATTTATATATTTTGTTTTATTTTATATTATTTATTTTTATATGTTTTTATATATTGTTTAAACCCCATATATATATATATATATAAAATATATATTTTTATTTTTTATATAGATTTTATTTGTTTATTTTGGTATATATTTTTATTTATATATTAATTAAATTTTTTAAATTTTTAATATTGAATATATATTATATGTATTATTTATTAAAAATTTTAAGATATATTTTGATTAAATTTTTTATTTATTTTTTAAAATTTTTTAATGTATAAATATATGTTTAATTAATTTTAAATTTTAACCAATTATTTTAATATTTATTATTTTTATATTTTATAATATTATAAAATTTTTAAAATATATTTTTTTTTTTTCTATTTTACATTTTAAAATTTTGTATTTTTTGTTTTTAAATTTAAAAATAAAATTTTTATTTTTCGTTAGGGCCCCCCTTTTCCCTTACCAAAAAAAAAAGGGGGAAAAAAAATTTTTTTTTTTTTTTTTTGTAGTTCCTTTTTTTTTTTTTTTTTTTTAAATCCCCCCCCCCCCCCCCCCCCCACCCTTTTAAAATTTCCAAACCGTGCCTTGACCACCCCTGAAAATTTCCATAAGTCATTAGTTTTACGGGGTTTTCCCCTTTTAAAGCAAATTCCCCATAAAAAGGCGTTTCCTTAAACCCCTTTTAGTATCTAGTTAACCACCCTTTGCTTCCTTTTTATCATCTGTAATTCCCACAAACACAAGAGGATAAAATTTCCCCTCTGTAACTTTACACTTATCCGAAGAAAAGTATGATTGTCCTGCTCATTATTTTTTTTTAACTATAGGAAAAAGTTAAGTAAAGATTTAAAGATGCATGGCTTTTTTTCTATTTCTTATCTGCTTCTCTTTCCCCTACCTATCTACTATCTATCATCTGTCCCATAAATCTATCTATCTACTTCTATCTATCATCTATTATATATATAAATTTTATAATTATATATTTTGTGGTGTGTGTGTGTGTGTGGGGGTTGTTTGTGTGTGTGTGTGGGTTGTGTGGGGGGTGTTGGTAAGAGAAGGTTTGTCAGGAGAAAAAAAATTGAGGGGAATCCCCCAGGCTCCTTCTAAAATCGCAGCTCCACTAACAAGGAGAAATATCTCTGGCCGCTTTAAAAAAAGTTACATGAATACTCAAATATTTTTTTGTAAAACCCTAAACATAGAAAATGAATTTTTTTCACCAGAAGACAAGCAGTCAGACGACAACCAGAAGGGAAAAAAAGAAAACGACAGAAAAAGGCAAAGAGAAAAACAGATAGATAAATAGATAAAAAAGATGGGTGATATTTATATCTTAAATTGTGCGTGTGTGGTATGTGTGTGTGTGTGTGTGGTGTGTGGGGTGTGTGTTGTGAGTGTCTGTTTATTGTGTGTGTGTGGGGGGGGGGGGGGTCTTTATATTTGTGTGTGGGTGTGGGGGTGTGTCTGTTTATTGGGGGGGGGTCTTTATATGTGGTGTGGGGTGTGTGGACATACATACGCACATATATATAAAAATATATATATATATATATATATATATAAATAAAAATATAATTTATTATAGTATAATTTTTATATATATATATATATAATTATAAAAATATGTATATTTTTATTATATATATATTAAAATTTTTTATATATATATAATTATATGTATGTATTACACATGTATATACTATACACATTATATATTGATGTAAACCACCACCACACACACACACACACACACAACACCAACACAACAAACAAAAAATATATATTATATATATATATATATATATATATATTTAAAATAAAATATATTATATTATATTATTGTGTGTGTGTGTGGGGGGGGGGGGGTTTTTTGGTGTGTGTGTTTGGGTGTGTGTGTGTGTGTGTGTGTTTTGTGGGGGGGGGGGTTTTTTGTGTGTGGTGTTTTGTGTGTTTCAAAAAATAAATTATAAAATTTTTTATATATATATATATAAAATA
>NW_023645449.1:0-8124 GCF_015228065.2 Penaeus monodon
GAAAAAAAAGTGTGGTGGTTTATCCTATAGGCCCTTGTTAAAAACAAGGGGCATCCAAATTGTTGCTCTGGCCCTGGGTCCAGGACAGTTTAGGAAGAAGGCCAGGGCGTTTGGCGTGGGCCACATGCGGCCCGTTTTCATACTAAACTTGTCCCCGTCGAAAACGGACCGTTTTTCCGTGGAAGGTTTTTTTGTCCCCCCTTTTGATAGATTTTTTTTCCTAATTCCGGTTTAAAAACCGCAACTGTAATTTCCGGTGGTCATACGAAAGTAGACGAGGACAAGGGGTCCTACAAAATCGTAGTCCCTTCGAAGGGGAGAAAATTGGATCGTTTTTTAGGAAGGAGGTAAAAGTACACTATTAAAATAAAGTTTTTATTTTTTCATGTGTCTATAATAACCAATTGAGAATAATGCTTGAAAATAATGTGAAATTTACAAAAAAAGGGGAAGTCACACTTAAAAATTGGATGTATTATTTCTTATAAAAAACAAACACTGAGTCCCCGCCTTCCGGGAGAGAAGTGGAAATAAAAAAATCCTATTTATCCCAGTAGCCTGTACGCAAGAAATATTTTACTTGGGGTTTTATTTCCATTTTGTTTATCATCCCTTACTCAAGGGAGTAATCTAGGGGGGTTTAAAAGTAGTAACAATAAAAAAATAGGGTGCTAGATTATATTATATTATATAATATATATATATATATTTTATATATAGTATATAATTATATTATATATATATTTTTTAATATATTATATATAATTATTTATGTAAAAATGTAATGCTGTATATAATATATATACATATATAAAATATAATTAATATATTTTTATATAATATTATATATATATTTTATATATTTTATATATTTAACAAAATACATAACCATACATAACAAAATTAACTATATATATATATATAATATATTAATAAATTTAAAATTATATAGTATATATATATATTATTAAAATAAAATCCTCATCACAACAGCCCTGAAATTTTTATTTAAATTTACGTGGACGTAGGTCCCCCCTCTCTCCTATTTTTTTTTCCAGCTTTTTGTTCTGTTGTTCGGGTGTTTGTTTTTTTTTGTTTCCAGTCATGGGACCCCAAAAATTTTTTGGTTTATTTTTCGTCCACCGTCATCTTGTTCCACTGGTTCTTGGTTCCTTGGGCCCCCTCTTTTAATGTTATTTTATAGCCCCAGTTCTATAAACTTTTCTTTTTTCCATCTTTTCTTTCTCCCATTATCAACCGACATATATTGAACCTGGCCCCATTAACTATGTTTTTCTTTTTTTTTGATGATCCCAAGTAATATCTTTCCACATTTCCGCTTTTTTTCGCTGAATTTCCCACGTCGCCCCCCATTCATTGTGATTTTTAGGCCTAATTCCAGCATCAAAACTTTCTCCATCCCCTCCTCCTTGGGGCAACTTATTAGTTGTTTTTCCTCCTCCAGTAAATATAGTTTTTGTTAGTCCCATAGGCCATAATTTTTCCAGTGACAAATAAATGTTTTACGAACACTAGAACCTCGCAAAATTTTCAATTTTTCGCGACCACTTTCCCCGGGCCGGTTCCGCGAGAGCAATGCCTTGCCCAATTGTTCCAAAAGGCTTCAAACTCCAACCCCCTATTCCTAAGAATCGTGCTCAAAGTTTTACGAATTGAATTTTTTTATTTTTTTTTGAATTATATTTAAAAATTTCTCAAACCACTGGTTTTTAACTGATTTATAAAGGAAAATGCAGTTACAATTTCGTTATCAACATCTTAAAAAATTTCAAAAAACAAAAGCTACCGAAAATCAGTTTGAAAAAATGCCGGGCGCGCGGCCCCGCAAGCGGCCCTCCAATTCCACACTGTTTTTTTTCCCTTCCATCTATCGACATCGGTTTGTTGTTTTCGGACGTCAACATTTTTGTTTTAATTGAATATTATATAATATTACGTTTTGAAAAGTTTTTTACATGGAGTTTACGCCCTTCAATTATTCAAACTATACGTAACACAAGAAAGTAAAAGTGATTAATGTAGAAAACATTATATATAAATTTTCCGTAAATTTTTTTGGGGGGGCCATATTCGAAACCAACATTTCCTGTAAAATAGAAACAATCCCCACTGTCTGTAAATGCATTCCATATCTCATTCCGTCCCCATGGAAACACTTTTTTGAGGCCTGTATATGCCCCAATGCTAAAAACATAAATGAAATTATTAATAAAAAACAATAATGGGACTATTGTTTTTTTTACCTTCGAATGAACATTGAAAATTGTTTTAGTTCAAAAAGCGTAGGCATTATACGAAAGTAAAAACCCTGTTTCGCTCTTCTCTTAGCCATGGGCCATTTAATATGAAAAAGGGAATTTTTTTCCACTACGATAGGCAGTAATAGATTTTTTCCAAGATAAAATATTTTTGTTTTGCTAGAGCATGACCATTCCAGTGAAAAATTGTTTTCATGTTTTTCCCCATACTGCCTAAGTATTGAGAGATTTTTTCTTACGAATACCCATTTATGGTTCATAGATGTAGAAATATCTTAATTATATTCATTACTAAAATAATCCCCCACGATAAATGGAAAATTGGAAAAGAAAAAAACATGCATATGTAACATTAAATATTAATATATATTATATATAATATAATATTTATTATATAAAATATAATTATTATAATATTATTATATGTTTTGTGGTGTGTGGTGTGGTGTGTTGGGTGTGTGGGTGTGTGTGTTGTGGTGTGTGTGTGTGTGTGTTGGTGTGTGTTGTGTGGTGTGTGGGTGTGTGTGGTGGGCGTGTGTGTGTGGGTGTGGTGTGGTGTGTGTGTGTTGGTTGGGGTGTGTTGTGGTGGAGGGGGGGGAGGTGGGGGGGGTGGAGGTTGAGAGGGAGAGAGAGAGAGGAGGAGAGAGAGAGAAGAGAGAGGAGAGAGAGAGGAAGAGAGAGAGAGAGAGAGAAGAAAAAATATAACATTGTGTGGCATATATTATATATTATATATATATATATAATTATTAATTATATTTAACATATACATATATATTATGTCCTTGTGGTGTTGTGTTTGGTTTTTATACATATATATATATACACACAGAGACGTAAAATAACCTTTGGGGCTTTCAGGACATCCTCGGTTTCCAAGGTTTTTTTCGCTGTGCTTTTTGGCGGAAAAGAGAGCGGGTTTTTGGACTCCTCCCCACAGCAAAACTCGAACCTTGGCTCCTTGGCCGCGTTTTTTTTTTTGGTTGTTTTTGCGTTACACCTTTCGTTTGTTGCCGTGACCCTAATTGTTTTGCAATTTGCTTTTTTAACCCTGTATTTACCTTTTTTACTATAACGCATTTTTTTCGGCAATCCCCCTGGTGAACTGGGGGAACCCCATCCCTTCGAGCTAGTGGCTCGGACGTGGGGCCAGACCTTTACCTCCCCGCAAGGGGGAGGGTGTAATCTGGGGGGGCCTTTAAGCGTGCCTGCCTTTACGGTTGCCCTTTGCGAGGTTGGCCATCCTTTTGCTAGGGACTGCTTTATGGCAAGACCATCTCATGGACTGCCCCTCTAAAAAAAAAAAAAAATCTTATAGGAAAAAAAAGAATAGGCAAGGTAGGAAGCCCCTCCCTTTTAATTTACGCCCTTCCAGCCCCCTTACCCCAATTTCTGTCTGTATTAGGACCTGCTATACTGAAAACCTTGGGGACCCTTTTTATCACCCCACGCTATGGGCATGACCCATGAGCCATTGTCATAAAAATTTGTTTCATATTGCTGGGAGAGCCCATCTCTTTGTGAGGGTGGCTATCCCAGAAGATCTTCACAAATCCACTGAGTCCCACCCACACCTCTTCAAGATTCCACAATGGCTTCCAAGGTGGAACAGTAGTCCAAACCTGAAACAATTGGACCCCATTCCTTTCGACCGAAGGCCAGAGGAAAGCTAAAAAGATTAAGGCTTTTTACTCCCCGTTCCCCTCTTCCCGAAAACAAAAGGCAAAAAAATGCCACGGTCCGGTGGTTTAAAGATCGGACAGGACGATCCTCCCCACGATCGTGGTGAGTCCCCCCTCAGCCCAAGAAAGTATCCGCCAAAGAATGGTGGTTCCAGTGTCCCTTGGACGGTTTGGCAAGCCTCCCGGAGTCACGAAATCATTAAGATTTCGTGGTCTCTGCCCCCCGAGGAAAGCTCAGAAAAAACTTCTCCACATGGTGGGAAATCATGATGTAGGATACAATCGGTTCCCAAACCTAAAATATTGAAACCAGAAAGTGCTTTATTTCCACAATGAACAATGCCCCTAACCGGTACGAAACACCATAAAAATACCACATGCACACACACAACACACAGAAGATGCTCTCGTTTGCGGTGGGCGGAAGGTCCACTTTTTTTTGCCAAATGCAAGGAGAGCATCAAATGCTTGCAATTTGCAAGGGGTTCCGCACGTTTGGCAGTAAGCGGATTTTCTTTCCCCCAAAGAAAGGAAAAATTGCCCAAAAGCAAAAACGAAAAAATCAAGATTAGGGAAAAACAGAAAACACTGCTCCATCAAAAAATCCACAACAGCCCGCCCACATTAACCTGCCCCAGACTAGCCAACCAACCAAACCTACATCTACCTCCAGGACAACCTCTGCCTCCCCCCCTCCTCCATTCAAACAAACACATTTCACACCCTAACACAAACCCAAAAATACAAGCCATCTTAACACGTAGCCCTTCCATTGGCTGCTAAATTACAACGCCAGAAATTTCCGCAAACATTGTCCCCTTGTCCCAATATTACCAGATGAAAACGGTTTTTTCCCTCAGCATTGTTTTGTCCCCCCAGAGGAAAAGAGTACGCCCCACATCAAACCAAACCCACAGCAAACTGAGGTGACAAAACACTAACCCAGAAGCCCTCATTGCTCCACACAAAGACCACCTCGTTTTGCAACCACCACCCACAAACGAAAAAATTCCAAAAAGAAAACTGCAATAAGCAGTTTCTTAACCCCTACAAAAAAACAAATGAAACAACAAAACCGCAAAAAACAGATCTTTACCATCAAACAAGCACGCCCCAAAAAAAGACAAAAAAGGGATCCCCCAGTCCCCCCTGCAAGCCTCTTTCGTCATCTTATGGATGACCACCCATCCTTTGACGAGAGAGTAGGCGGCTTCCGAGATCGACGTCCGAAGGCCCGATTCCGAAGCCCGAGGAAGAGCTCCCTCTCCCCTTGGGAGGAGGCCGTTTTGCCGTGTTTTTCCCTTCTAGGGGGCGCTTTTGGGAACAGCGGGTTGAAAAAGTATTTGGGGAATTTTCCCCAGGACTTTCCGCCCTGTTGTCCTGCTCGCAGGGACTCTCTTCCCTGACCACGAGGAACCACTGATCGAGGTTTCGAATCACGGAAAACCGCTTACCGGGATTCAGGTTAAACGCCACGCAAAGGTAAAAACCTGGTAAAAATGGGTCCCTACCCTGAGTGGGGGCAATGCTAAAAGATCGTTTCAATCAAAATGTAAGGTCAATTTTTTTTTTTCCGATCCGTAAATAATTTTTTTAAAAAACTTTTCTAGAAACGAGAAAAACGCTTCGGATGTGGGTTCCCTAACTGAATTTCTCTATCCATCGCCAATGGGCTATAGAAACTCGGCACTATGATTTACACATCCAGGCAAAATCAGGGGGACGGAATTTGCAAAAATGGGGTCCTGGTATCCCTCATAAAAAAATTTTCCCACCATCACTCATGAGTTTCTCCCCACCCTCTTCATTCCAGCCACCCTGACTTTCATGGCAGTCAGGTTATTCATCCCACATCCCCCATTATCCTTTTCCACCTGCCTATATAAAAAACCAAGGGGGACTTAATTTTGCCTCTTGCAGACTTTCAACAAAATTTTTAAAATAAATTATAAAAAAAAAAAACCTCCCCAGTCTTTCCCTTGCCGGTGATATCAAACGCTACCCACACGGGCCAACTACCTCCACCACTACCCAATGCAACACTGTTAGGCAAAACTCCTTTCTATTTTTTTGAAAACCACAAAAAGACTCCACATACAATAGGACTCGGACTTTTCTTCACCTCATTACACAAAATAGAGGGGAAAAGGGCCCCGACCTGAATCTCGTTTTTTCGGGAAACCAGGGCCAGCACTTTGCCTAAAAACACCAACACAATCTACAAAACCCAGTTCCGAACGTTGGTTTTCAGACCGCCATAAACCCCATCATAATTTAAAAATTTTCCACATCAACCAGTACTATTACAATGAAAGGACGATCTTTTTTTGCGGTAAAAAAAAACAAGCAGAGACTGGGAGTCGTTTAAAAATCTAAATTAAAATTATCAAAAAAATTTTGAAATTTAATCCTTGACGGGCTTGGATTCCCAAAACAAAGAATCTTTTTGCCCTCCATCGCCTCAAACTATGCCTGAGCAACCATCCCCATTTCCCCCATTTTCCCAGTAAAAAAAAACTCGTAAATATCATTTTCAGCCATGTGAAAGGGGGGGGACAAAAAATGTCCCCTAAAAACCTGGTTTTTTTCGAAAGTCGTTTTTCAAAAATTTTAAATAGATTTAAAAACCCATTGTTCGATTGGACTTTTTTCTATTCTAAAAAAGGGGACCACGTTCATCGATAGTCCCTTGGAATAACGAAACGACAAAAAAATATTGGAACAGTCTTTAGTTAAAAAAAAAAGCAGAATGCAAACAGAGTTTTCCCACAATCCCACGGGGGATTTTTTTGGCAAAAAAAAAATTTAACAAAACTTAAAAGGTAAGCAAAACTCTCTCCCCCCCCTTTCCCCCACTCATTTCATAACGCAAAAAGGTTTTCAGATCCCGTTTACATGTTTTTAATAAAAATTTTTTTGAAGAACAACTGGGTCCCAAAGTTTTTCTACCCCTTCACCCTCCCCCCCACCACCTGTTTCATTGACAGAATTCAAGAAAATTGATACCTTGGAGGTCAAGAGAAAACAGGGTAAGAAAAACTAACCCAGAGCCAAATTAATCCGACTGGATTAGGCCTGGACGGGACCCTGCGAAAAACTCACAGCCCCCCAATCTCGTGTGGAGGAAGTAAAAAAAAAAAAATTAAAAAAAGGTTTATTTTTGTAAGGCTCCAGGGCCTCCTCAACAAAATCAGATGCCGACGCTCTTATTCACCTTCCTGAAAACCTTAAACCAAGTTTTCACTGAACCTTTTACCATCTTTCTCTCTTCCTTAACCGGTTTTTTTTTTCCCTTTTTCCTTTAAGACTGCTTTTTTTAGTGGTCCCCTTTTCCCTAAAGCCCAACAAAAAAAAAGAAACCTTGACTGACCCCAAGAAGCTACCGCCCTATTAGGTCTACTCGAAGACCATTAGGCAAAAAATTTTGTAAAGAAAAAAAAAATCATAAACACCACTCGGACTAAGGTGGGTATCTCGAAAGGGAACCAAAACCTTCTCTCAAACAAACAATACGGCACCTCGCTCGCATCGCTCGACGTAGAAACGCAAAAAATCCAAAAATCCACAAAAATTACATAAACAAAAAAAAAAAACAAAAAGGCCGGCGACTAAAAGGACTTGTTTTCTTGTCACCCAAAAGGATTTTTTTGAGGGGAAACCTTCGACATGGGTTTCTGGGGCCATGTGGCCTTTAAGAACAAGCTTTGGCAAAATAAAAATTTTAAACTTCCCCACCTTTGATCAGAAAGGTTTTACTCTGTAGTTTTTCTTTTGATGACCGCAGATTAAAATTTAAAAAATATTTTAAAAACAAAAGTTTACAGGCACCATTTTCAATGCACACCTGGGAGTAACCTCAGGGGCAGCATACTCAGTCCAACACTCCTTATAACCACTAATACACCAAACGACCTACCAGACCCCACCAACACACCAGACTCACTCCACTTATCCCTCCTAAGCTAACGAAACTGGGGTTACGCAGTTTTTACCTCCGAACACACAGCGCATTAATTAAAGAAAAAACTGGAACACCATCTCGAGATTGGGGGGGGGATAAAAAAAGGGTTTGCAAAGGGCTAAATGGACAAAAAAAACAAAAAAATTCTCTTTGTAAAGAGGGGGGGGGGGGGGCCATGAAAAAAAAAAATTTCCCCCCTTAA
>NW_023645450.1:0-2500 GCF_015228065.2 Penaeus monodon
AATATATTTGTAAAAAAAAAAAAAAAAAAAAAAAAAAAAAAAAAAAAACACACACCACACACCACAACACACAAAACAAAACATTATAATATATATATATTAATATATTTTAATATATTATATTATAATTTTTATTATATATCATATAATATATTACTATACAAATTTTAAATTATATTATAATTATTATATAAATTTATATATTATATATTTTAATATATATATATATCATACATATATAATATATAATATTATATATATATATAATATTTATTGTATAAGTATACATATATGAATATATGTATATATGTATATATGTTTTAAAAATTATTTTAAATATATAATTATAATATATATTATTATATTACTATTTATATATAAATATATATACAAACTATATATCATATATATCATTTATGAAATTATTATATGAATTTTATTTAAAATATATATTATATTTATATATAAAATATATATATTATAATAAAATATTAAAATATATTTATTTATATATATATATGTGTTGTGTGTGTGTGTTGTGTGTGTTGTGTGTGTGTGTGTGTGTGGGGGTTTGAATAAAATTTTATAATATATTATATATATTAATATATATTATATAATATGTCTATATATAGTAAAAAAAATATATAATAATATATATAATATATAATAATATATATATAATTATATAATTATATGTACAATATATATTAAAACACACCACACACCCCACACACACACACATATATTAAATATAATATATATTATAATTATATTATATATATATTATATATATATTTATATATATACATACATTTTATTTAAAAAATTTTATTATTATTAATATTATATAAATATAATATATTTTACGTATTATACATATACTACATATATTTGAATAAAAATTAAAATATATATATAAAATTATATAAATATTTTAATATATTTTATATAATATTATATTTATATATTGTGTGTGTGTGTGTGTGTATTGTGTATATATTAATATATTATTAAAATATATATATATATATATATATATTATATATATATATATAATTTTATACATAATGTATGTGTGTGTTTTTTTGAATATATATATATAAATAATATAATATTATATATATATATTATATTTTTATACTAATATTATAAAAAAAAAAATAATTTTGTTTGTGTTTTTTTAAATCTATATTATATTATTTATTATATATATTAATTATATATTTTTTGTCCATATATTTTTATTTTTTATTTTTGTTTTACTTAATATATATATTTATTATATATTATATATATATATATATTATAATATATATCCATCAAAATAACGGTATGCTCATGTTTGAGAGCCGGGCCTCCCACCTCCTTCGCCACTAAACCGATCTTACCTTTTCTTTCCCACTTTCAGCAAGTCTTTCTCAATCTTTACTTCTCACACTACCAAAAAACTTTTTTCCCCTGTTAAAGATGTCCAACCCGGTCTTTACTTTATTTTTCTCGCCTTCATCATTCGTCTTCTTCTCTGTCCACTAATACGCAGTACTCGTCTGAACAGCTTTTTAAAAACTTTTATTTTTTTTTGTCTATCTACTTCACCACCCAAAACCAAAACCCATATGATGCAATTGGAAAACTAATGATTCAATAACCTCATTTTGTCCTAAGGAAATACTTCGTTTTTCCAGATGTTTTGAGGATTGTGGCGTTTTGGCAAGGGCAATTCTTCTTTTTATCTCCGGTAAATCATCATATGTATTTTGTTAAACAGCTTTCCAAAATAATGAACTCTTTCACTTTTCCACAATCATTCCCTTGATTGTAACTGTTCATCATTTTTCATTGCCCCGGGTTTTCTTTGAATCTTCATGATCTTATTTTTCTTGCATTAAGAAAAAAGCCACCTATTCCTTATATATTATATATTTTAATATATATATATAATTTTATTATATAATTTATATAATATATATATTAATATATAATATATAATATACACGTATTATATTTATGTTAAATTTTATTATAAATATTCACATATGTGTATTTTTATATTATAGTTTCGTATGTTGTGTTATATATGATATATAATATTTATATATATTAATATAATTATATATTAATTATTATATATATTATAATATATATATATTTATATATATTATTTAATTTTATTAAAATATATATAATATAATAAAGTGTGTGTGTGGTGTGTGTTGTGGTGTGTGTGTGTGTGTGTGTGGGTGTTGTGTTTGGGGCGTGTGTGTGTGTGTGTGTTGTTGTGGTGTGTTTTGTTTTTAGTATGTGGTTGCGGGGTGTGGCGTCGCGTGTGTTGGTGTGTGTGTGTGTGTGTGTGTGGTTGGTGGTGTGTGTGTTGTTGTTGTGGGTGTGTTGTGTGTGTGTGTGTGTGTGTGTGTGTGTTGTGTTTATGTGTGTTGTAGTGTCCGTGTGGTAATATTGTAGTAATATATATATATATAAAATATAATAATTTTATAAT
>NW_023645451.1:0-8123 GCF_015228065.2 Penaeus monodon
CTTCCCCCTTTTTTCTTTTCCCCCCCCCCCCCCCCCCCCCCCCCCCCCCCCCCCCCCCCCCCCCCCCCCCCCCCCCTTTTTTTTTTTTTTTTTTTTTTCCTTTTTTCTCTCTTCTCTCTTTTCTCTCTCTCTCTCTCTTCCCCTTTCTCTCTTCCCCTTTTTTTTTCTCCCTTCTCTTTTCTCTTCTCTTCTCTTTTTTTTTTTTTTTTCCCCCCCCCTCTTCTTTTCTCTTTCTTCTTCTTCCTTTTTCCCCTTTCCCCTCTCTCTCTCTTTTTCTCTCACTCTCTCTCTCTCTTTTTCTTCCTCCCTCTTTTTTTCTCTCCTCCCCTTTTCTCTCTTTCTCTCTCTCACCCTCTTCGCTTCTCTTCTTTCATTTTCTCTTCTCTTCTTTCTCTCTCTCCTCTCTCTTTCTCTCTTTCTTTTTTTTTTCCTTTCTCTCTCTTCTGTTCTCCATCTCTCTTTCCTCTCTTGTCTCTTCCCCCCCCCCTCTCTCTCTCTTCCCTCTCTCTCTCTCTCCTCTTTTTCTTCTTCTCTCTCTTGTGTGTCTCTACTCTCTTCTCGCTCTCTTGTCTCTCTCCCCCCCCCCCCTTTCCCCCCTCTTTTCTCTCTTCCTCTCTCTCTGTAAAAGGCTCCTTTTTTAGTACAAGGGTAACAGAGGTATTATCTTTTAAACGGCTTGACTCTTTATTTCTTAAATTGTCCCGCAGTATAAAAACACGAGACTGTCGGGTTTTGGTAGGGTGGTTGGGGGTCCGGCCAGCTCCCCGGGGGAAGGGCGGAGCTGCCCTTTACCGCGCTGGTCCGGGCGACGGACTCCCCCGAGGCCTAGGTCATTTCCGGTATAATAGTGACCGTTCCAGCGGAGGAGCGATACAGAGCTGCAGAAGCAGGGGGGGAGCGAGGTGAGTCACTGGTCCGTCTGTTACCTGTTGCTCCACTGGAACCCCCGTGGTCTACTGGTACCCGAAAGGAAATTTACCCACTCCTTAAAATTATCCCCCTATACTTTTTCTCTCTCTCTTTTCTTTCTCTTACTTCTTCTTTTCTCCTCCTTCCTTTCTCTCTTCTCTCTCTTTTTTTTCTCTCTCTCCTCTGTTCTATCTCTCTCTTCTCCCTCCTCTTCTCTCTCCCCCCCCTCCCCCCCTCCTCCTCTCTTCTCTCCTTCCTCTCTCTCCTCTCTCTCTCTCTCTTCTTTCTCTCTTTCTCTTCTCTCTCTTTTTCTCTCTCTATCTTCTTTCTCTCTCTCTCTTCTCTCTTTTTCTCTCTTCTCTCTCATTTTCTCTCTTCTCTCTCTTCTTCTCTCTTCTCTCTCTTTTTCTCTTGCCCTCTCTCTCTCTCTCGTTCTCTGCCTCTCTCTCCGTTCTTTCTCTCTCCGCTCTCTCTCTCTCTCTCTCTCTCACTGTCTCTCTTCTCTCTCTCTTTTCTCTCTTCTGATTGGTCGACCACTCTATATATTTACCTATATAAATTGACCTCAAAGATAAAACCCAAATCTCCACTGCACAACCATCATTACTTTATTTACATTATAACCAAAACCCACTCTATTTGTATTACATTTTAATATTAATATAAAATAAATAATATATATAAAATTTTAATATAAAATATATATATATATTATTTATATATGTAGTATGTATAGATATGATATAGTCTGTGTGTTACATTGTTTTTTTATATTAAAAATTATATTTTTAAATATATATAATATATATTATTTATAAAATATATATTCAAAAGGGGGCTAACCCAAAGGGGGGTGCTGCTGCTCCCCCCTTCGCTTCCAGCCAAAAAGATCCCTCGAGGCGAGTCTCCAGGGGGGCCATGGCCCCCCCCTTTAATTCTCCGCAGGTCTCGTCGAGCTGCCCAAAGCCATGACCCTGGGGTCGCCACGGTCCCTCTACCCAGGGTTGTCTGCAAAAAACAACCTGATGGGCGGGTCGTCCACGGGGAGGAGAGCTAGGGGGCCATATAGCCTGATGTTGGCTGTAAAAGGTCCCATGCCAATCTCACGGTATAACCGCTGGTTGGACACGTGGTCATCCCAAACTGTACCCAGCACAGGGACTTGTTACAAAAGACATTGAGGCGAGACTCCAAGACACGGAAAACCCAGGTTTCGCTTCCATAGAGCAAAACTGTCGTATCGGCCCTTAAAGACACGCAACTTGGTCCTTCTGTGGGTCCCAAAACTCTCCAAACGTCTTGTTTGAGTTCATGGCCCCCTGTTGCCAGACCAACCCCGTTACTGACTTCTTGGGTCTGACAACCCAGAGATTGGCTTACTTAGGTATGAAAAAACTCTCTGTAACTTAAACGCCCTCACCGAAAGCATGGATCGACTAAACGGTCCCCCTAACGGCCCCAAAATCCTGATTTTTGGTCAGTCCAGGAGCCTCTGGGCCAAAGGGGTTTCGCCTCATTGCAAAAATGCTCAAACCCGCCAAAATTCCCCAAGGGACCCAGAAGGATGGAACCGTGGGAAAAGTAAAGTTGGAGCCCTTTAAATATGCTTGGGTTGCTCCACACTGACTTGGCTAGTAACCTGCCTTATCCAGTCCATACAGTTTTTTAAAAATTTGGTGCAAGGACACACCTTGCCCCCCCTGAATTCTGAAAAGTTCGACGACCCCACCCCACTTTACACCCTTTTTCGAAACAGTATAGAGGCTTGCTATAGGCCAAAAATCTTTTTTGGGAAATTCCCTGAGCCTCGGATCCCCCCAAACCCTTTTCTTGAGATCGATGTAGGTTGCAAGCAACCCAAAACCCCAAACTCACGATGGCGGCCCAATTACTAAAAGCGCTAGTAAAGGTTATCGTGGCTTGCGAGGATAATCCGAGCTCCGTCCTGACCCATGGGGTTTTGCGGATCTGTTTCAGAAGAAGTGGATGAAAACCTTGCCGTAGGGGCTGAAGGGAAAGTTCTACAACCCCAAACGTCCCCTTTTCTCCTTCCAAGGGGGTGACCACCCCTTGCAGGAAAAGGGCAGCGGACTGTTCGGCCCGGCCATAGGTTCCCCCCCAGCCTTTAGCGTTCAGCGGGGATATCACATATCCTGCATTTCCCCCAAATCTTCAGTTTGGGAAAATCGCTAGCCAAACTCTGCTAGGGTGGAGGTTCCTCCTGGGGGGTGGGTCCGCACAGGCACTGAGACATCTCTTGCTAAAACAATGTTGGGGCTCTACCGGTAAAACTTTTAAAAATACTCACCCCAACTTTCCCAAAAAACCCCAACCTACTGAGATGACCATCCCTCTCTGATTGGACTGAAATCACTGTGAGGAAGGCTTAGATTTTTGCTTCTCCCGGGGGTTTGGGAGGCAGGGGGAAAATCTTTTCCAAATGGGCCCTTTGTCTCCCACAAGATTCCTGGAAAAGTTCCTTTTCCCTTCTCAGCATTTTCCGCCCTACTCCATGAAAAACGAAGACTTGATTCCCATTCACCCACCATGTGACACGCTTCGTGGCCTCTAAGTCTCCGGGAATGAAATTCTGCCTTGCCCTTGGGGGGTAACCTGAACTCCTGAGCTGCTTCGGTGTTACGCCTTTAAGAACTCCCCCGAGCAACTGGGGCTTTCGGTTTTTGGGGTTTGTGAAACGGTCAGGACTGCCATGGTGAAAACCCCCGGGCACACTCCTCCTCCCTTGTCTTCCGGTAAAAACCTTAGGGTGGCCCCGGAGGGGCGGGGGGTTTTGAAGTGGACCCCTAAAGGGAGCCACAAGCAGCCTATGGTCTGCCACAAATCGGCACCCCGGGAAACCCTGCGTGTGGAGGGGCCTCCATCGCTGCTAAAAGAAAGTGGTCGATCTCCCTTTCTACTGTACCCGTTCGCTGTACCGTCCCGCGTGCGGGGTTGGAGCCTGGGACCCCGGCCAGGTTCTCTTTTCTGGACCCAGAAAGTCCCCCGGGAAAGGGGGCTATTCTCGTGCTGGGGCACTCCCCAGCCATGGGGGGCCACGACTCTGTAGCCAGCCGGTCACAGCTGTACCGCATTGAAGTTTTACCCAGAAAAAATAGAATTCTCGCCGGGGGAATCGTCTGCCCCAGATGCGATTTTTGGCATAGAAACCTCTTTCCATCAATTTAATACTCGGTGGAGATATACAGAATAAGAGCGTGAACCAAAAACATGCTTCATTCAAGCCAAATAGCTCTCAACCGTGTCACCCCAAAATACCCAGGCTAAAGCGGCGGAGATGGCTATGGCTACACCCGGGGTGGTGACCTCACTGCGGCCCCACCCGTTTTTGGGGTACCCACTCACACTGATCGTGCCCCTACCAGGTTTTCCACCTCCCAAAAGGGGGAGCCACCTCAACTCCCACGCTTCAATTCCTGCGATAGCAGAGGAACCCCTCATCCCGCTGCAGGACCAGATGTTCCAAGTCCTCCTGGAAAAACAGCATGAGATTTAATCTGGGTGGCACTCCGGTGCACGCCACCTCTGCCCCCCCCCCCCCCGCCAAAACAGCCCCAAATAAAGGGGGTCCAGGGTGTGGGGCCCCCCATCCACCCGTGGGGTTTCCCCAGGGGTTTGCCCCACAAGTTCAGGTGGGTTGGCACCTGCCCGGGGGCAGGCGGGACAATAAATCTCGTTCCAAACCCGCCCCTACATTTGCCCTCCCAGCGGGGGCCCCAAACCCGCCTTTCTTCGGGTGGGAGGGACAACACCCCCTCTCCCCCCTTTCCTTTATCCGAACGTTGCCAGAGGGTCTTTTTGGGGGGGGGAGGACTGGCAAAACCCCCCCCCCCCGAGCCACCCCATTACCCCAGGGTTGCTAGGGGCAGGATTGGTACGGGGCCAGAGCGTCCCCCGCTGGTGGGGCCCTAGCTCCATACCCGGGGTCTCCCGCTGCTCCGAGATCCCCCACGATTTAGCCTGGGGCCCCAAGGTGCCCGTTTTTCCCTGGGTGCCTGAGGGGCCTGCGAAGTCTTTATATGGGAGGCTGTGCCTGGCAGGGGGGAAATTATACAAAGCTCTCCCTTTTTCGCACTGGCTGCCAGGGGTGGGAAACTGCAAGCGGGGAAAGGGATGCAAGCACTATCTAGGGTACCACACCCTGCTTCACTCACATGCGCGGGAAGCACCCACCCATATATTATATATATATATATATTATATATATATTATAATATTTAAAATATAAAATATAATATACACGTTTTAAACATATTATATATATTTTTAAATTCTATACAATATAAATATTACATATAATTTCAATAATTTAAAATTTTTAATTTTTAAAATATATATAAAATTTTATATAATAAAATATATATTAATATATATTATAATTTATTAATATATTAAATTAATTATATAAAATATATTAAAATTTTAATTTTTTATATATACATATATTTTTACAAAATATAACATTATATAAATAAATAATATAATATATATAAAAAAAATATATATATACAAAAATATAAAAAATTCATTTTTATATTAAAAATTTTTATTAAAACATTTTATATATATATACATTTTTATTATATACAAGGGGCCCAGTTTCCCATGGGTTGGGCCCGGGGGGGCCCGCGAAGCTTGATGATGGAGAGGGTTGCCCGGCAGGGAGACTTATACAAAAGCTGCTCCCTTTTTTTGCACGAGCTAGCCAGGGGGGGAAACTGCAACGGAAGGCATGCAAGCCTATCTAGGTACCACACCTCGCTTCACTCACTCGCGTGAAGCACCCACCCAATATTATATAATATATATATTTAATATTATAAAAATATTTTTAATATATTAAATATATATTTTAAAAAATATATCCCGTAAATACATATTAAATATATAAAATATTAATATTCCTTTAAAAAGTATTAACAATATGAATATGAAAACAGCAAAAGGTTAAAACTCATTTAGATTTTTTTTAATTCTTTTTTTTTCAATCAGACTTTTGGTTTTCCCTTTTCCCCTGCCGAGCTTTTCAAAGTTAGGGTGGGACTCATACAACGCTTTCACTTTCCGCTGCAATCGCTTCTCTGCTTTGTGAAAGTGCAAAAGACAAAAAATTTTATCTAAATAATCTCTGTGACTAGGACTGACTTTTTTTGAATCAAAACCCTTTGGGTCTAATTAAACCTATAAATTTTTTAATATCGACTAGACTTAAAAGATCGTATAAAAATTTTAAAGAGCTAAAAATCGTAAAAAAAATTTGGAAAAAAGGTTTTAGAATAATGAATGATAATGTAAAAGTAAAATGGTAATATTAAAAGTAAAAAATGAAAATTAATGAAAAATAATATAATAAAAAAAAAGTAACAATTTTGTTTGAAAAAAAATCAAAAATCCTATCGATATCTATCTAGTATGATAATAAAATATAGAAATAATATAAAGAAAATTTAAATCATAGTCAAAAAATATCTCTGTATCTATCTAATACCCACACAAATGCTAAATATTAAAATTATATATATAATATTTATTATATATATATATATTATATATATAATAATACATGACCGTAACTACGCTACGTAGACCGATACTACGCTACGATAGACCGAACTAGCCACGATTATTGTGGAACGCCGTGTGAGTTTGGTCGGGGTTGTTTCAACTACATGACCTCAAGAAGGCGTTTGACCGGTGCTCGGAATCTTTAGGGAGATCCTGAGCTCAGGTAAATTTCCGACACAGATTATTGGCCAATACCCTTTTATACTGGTACTGAAAGCGCTGTAAATGTGGTGGGGTGTGTCGAAATTTTTCCTGTTAATTCAGGGTTTAGGCAAGGCTGGTCTTTTTCACCAAAAAATTTTCAAACCTGTATGAACGATTATGAAAGAAAATTTTGATTATGATTATGATTAAATTAAAATTTTGATGATTATTATTTTGCTTTTTTTATTATTATTTTCGTTAATTTTTATTATTATTATTATTTTATTTTTATATTTTTAAATTTATTTTTATTTTATTATTATTATTATTATTAAATTATTATTTTTATCACCCTCATCATTTTTAGCGTTATTATCAAATTTTTATTTTATTTTTATTTTTATTTTTTTATATTATTATTAATTTTATTTTATATTATTATTATATTATTTTATAAATGTTTTTTATGATGATGATGATGTTGTTATAACTATTATTTTATTATTTTTATATTTATTATTTACATTATTTTTTTTTAAAATTTTTTTATTTTATTTTATTTTATTATTTTTATATTATTATTATTATTTTTATTATTATTAAGTTTATTATTTTTTTATTATTATTTTATTATTATGTTTTTATTGACTTACATTTTATTATTTTTATTTTATTATTATTTTTTATTATTATTATTTTTTTATTTATAAAATGTTTTATAGATGTGATGAGGAGATGAGTGATGAGATGATGGGATATGATGATAGATATGAGAGATATGAATGATGATGATGATTATTTTTTACATCATCATCATTATTACTTATAATAAAAATAATAATAAAAAAATAAAATTTTTATTATTATTTTTTTATTTTCATTTTATTATTATTATTTTATCATTATTTTTTATTTTGTTGTTATTATATTTTGTTATTATTATTATTATTATTTCATTATTATTATTTTATTATTATTTCTATTTTGTTTTATTATTATAGTGTAGTATATTGTTGTCATTATTTTATTATTGATATTATTTTAAATTTTTATTTTTTATTTTATTAAATTTATTATTTTTATTTATGTTTTTTTTTATCATCATTATTATTATTAAAATTTTTTTTTAATATTGTTATTATTATTTTATTTTTATTATCATTCAATATTATTTTCTATTTCATCATTAAAATGTTAATATTTTTTTTATTATTGTTATTTGTAAATTATTAAAAAATTATTTTTTTTTTTTTTTATAAAATTTTTTTTTTTCATTATTTTAATTATGATTATGAAAATTATGATTTTGATTATGATTTTATTATATTATGATTATGAATTATTATTAATTTTATCTTATTATTTTATAGCGTTATTAATATTTTTTACATTTTTTATTTTTTATTATTATTATTATTTTATATTTTATTATTTTATTATTTTATTATTATTAAGTTTATTATTATTATTATTATGGAAAAAAAATA
>NW_023645452.1:0-2500 GCF_015228065.2 Penaeus monodon
CAAATGACCCTGAACATACTGACTAACTACTGTCTTAAGAACAAAGACAGAAGACTAAAGACGGTTCTCGTAACCAAAGACGTGGAGCGAGCCTTCGACACGGTCAAGGCAGCATAATCAGCCCAACACTATACATATTATACACAAACGACCTCCCCGACCCCACATTTCCCGATTCATTGACGCTTCTTTACGCCGACGACTGTACTCACTTAGCTAGACATGATTCGCTCGCTGGTGTTGTCCGACGAATCAACGACGAGCTTGACACCGTCTCGAGGTGGGAGCACAAATGGCTTATCAAAACTAATGCGACAAAAACAAAAGTTCTCTTTTTAAACCCTAGACACAACCCTCCTTACGATCCAATACATCTAAACTCTTTCGACAGACTACAACCACCTCTTCAAATAACACGCTCTTGCACCGTGCTCGGTGTAACCTTCGATTACATGTTTAGATTTCATTACCATACCAGTAAAAAAGCCACATTGGCTAATAAGACCTTACAATCGCTTTATCGATTTAGATGTGCGGCCCCGCGCACGAAACTGCACCTGTTCAAAGCCATCAGACACCCTCTTCTCACATACGCCCCACTCACACTTACACTTGCAGCACACACAAACAGAAGAAAACTGCAAGTCATCCAGAATAAAGCTCTCCGCTGGATCTACATCATTAGAGTGACATTTATGGATTATGATGAATTAAGAGGGTGATCACTCGTCTGTAGCAGGATTAATTATCGATTCAGTTACAAGATCAAACATGGTGCATATTGCCAAAGTGTTTATACAATCGAAAATAAAGGTATATATTGTATGACGAATTTTTATAATCCTTTACACTTAATTGTATTCTTATCTCTGGTACAGTGAGAGAGGAGCAGAAATTATCGGTCATTAGCAGACCTGTGTGACCTATTTATTATTGATTTTGACAGTTTCAGTCATTAGGAGAGACGGTTTCCCTCGTCTGTAACAGAATCAATTCTCGATCTCGGTACAAGTTTAAACATGGTGAATATTGCGGTGTGGATGGGAGGAGCCGCGGGTGAGTCATCTGTAGCATCTGCCTACGGGTAATGATTTCAGTTAAGGATATTGGTCATCTTTCTGTTATGATGTACTATTTTGGACTGTAAGGTGTGCGTGTTAGTCATCATTAGCTACGGTCTGGTGGTTACCTCGTGATCATTAACCTGCTTTCACTCTCGACAAGGTTTTGTGATTACGTGGTGATCATTGATCTATGTCAACCTGCATTGGAGGGGATACTCGTCTGTACATCACTGGTTATGAGTAATGATTTCGGATACGGATATTGATTAGTTAATCACATTCAGTGGTCATCTTTCTGTTATGATGCACCATTTTCAACCGCAAGGTGTGCGCGTTAGCCATCGTTAGCTATGGTCTAGTGGTTGCCTCGTGATCATTATCCTGCTTTCACTCTCGACAAGGTTGTGTGGTTACGCTGTGATCATTAATCTATGTCACCGGTCACCTGCATTGGAGGGGATACTCGTCTGTAGTACATCATTTGTTTCATTATTTCTCTTATGATGCGTCATGTACGAACATAAAATGCACATGTGAAAGTAGGTTAATGATTTCCGGGTATTGATTATGTTGTTGGGGCATTGGTTGGGGTTTGCGTTTGTGGTTTCTAAAGGTCATGTTACTCACGGTCATGCCCTATTTACTTCATGTATGTGTAAAGGGGGTGGGATTTATCCACCTACTTATCCTGCTTCACTCTGGGTGGTTGGTGGTTACGCTGTGATCTTTAAATCTATGTCCCCCGGTCCCCTACAGGGAGGGTACTCGTCCTGTAAACTCATTTGTTTCTTATTTTCTTTTAGATGGTCATGTTTATGTTGTGGACTTTTTTCATTTTGCGGTTTGTGTTTCGTCAAGGCCCGGGGGGGGGGTTCGTCACGGTCATGCCTATTTTCACATTCAGTCTACATGAAGGTGGTCGGATTCTGTCCCTATACACACTACTTATATGTATATAAATACTTATATAACATAATTTTTTCTTGAAGTCTCTTTGTCTTTCTTGTATGTTAAAATTTATATAAATATATTTATTTCTCAGTCCATTTCTATTTTTTCTGTTTTTGGGGTTGTGGCATTTTAAAAATTTATATATATATATATATAATATTATTATATATATATATAATTATATATAAAATATATAGTGTGTGTGTGTGTGTGTGTGTGTGTGTGTGTGTTGTGTGTTTGTGTGTGTATTTGTGCGTGTGTTTGTGTGTGTTTATGTGTGTGTTTGTATGGGAGTTTGTGTGTGTGTGTTTATGTTCCGTGTTGTTTCTGTGTGTATGTATTAACCCTGATATATATATTTTATTTTATATATATTATATTTTTTAATATATTATAATATATTTGTATATATTATTATTATTATATTATATATAAAATATTTATATATTTTTAATTATATCATACATACATGATGTATAGAACAT
>NW_023645452.1:25000-32500 GCF_015228065.2 Penaeus monodon
GGGCAGTGTGGCGCGTATGAACACAAAAAACCTATAATATTATTAAATAATAAAAATAAAATAAAGAAATTTATTTTAAAAATAAAAAAAGAATAAATGAGATAAAGAGTTAAAAAATAAAACATAAATTAAGGGCAAGAAAGGGGAGATTTAAATTAAAAGGGAAAAAAAGAAAAAAATTAAAAAATTTAAAAAAAAAAAATAAAAAGAACAATTGCAAAAATACAAAAACAAAAGAAAAAAAAAAAAAATAAAAAAAATAAAAAGATAAAAATAAGGGGTAATTAAATTTTATTAAAATTAAATTATTTAAAAAAAATTTAAAAAAAAAAGCTAAAGTTTAAAAAAATATTAAAAAAATATATTATATAAAATTTAAAAAAAAATTAAAATAATAAAAATAAATTAAAATATTATTAAAAATTATGAGATATAATAATATATATATAATTATATATATTATAATATATAAATTTTTAAAATTTATTAAAATTAAAAAAAGAAAATTTATAATATATAATATAATATAAATTTAAAAATTTTTATAAAATATATTGTGTGTGGTTGTGTGTGTGTGTGGTGGGGGTGTGTGGTTTTATATAATACATATATAATCTGTGTGTATGTTGTGGTGTGTGTGGGGTGTGTGTGTGTGTGGTGTTGTGTATGTGTGTGTGTATGTGTGTGTATGTGGTGGTGTGTTTGTGGTAGTGTGTGTCTGTGGTCACAAAACATTTATGTATATTTATATATAATATTTATATAATATAATCTAATATAATATATAATATATATTATATTATATATAAAATATTTATAAATATATAAAATATAATATATTTATATAATTATAAAAAATACAACAATAATGTGGACGCCAAAAAAAACAATGCGGGGGTTTTTGGTTTGTGTGTGTGTGTGTGGGTTTTTGTGTGTTTGTGTGTGGTCTGTTGTGTGTGTGTGTGTGTGTTTTGTGGTGTGGGTGTGTGTGTTTTGTGTGTGTGTTGTGTGTGTGTGTATGTAGTATACATTATATATATAAAATAAAATATATAATATTAAAATAATATATATAATATATATATACTATATATTATATATATAATTATATAAAATCATGACATACAATTACCACACAAACACGGGCGCATATACCGTACCACACACACACACAAACCCCCACACACAACACACACACCACACACACACACCACCCAAAAATTTTAATATAATATTTTAATATAAAATATATATATATATATTATGTATATAATATATGTTACAATTATAGTAAAGATAGATAGATAGATATTTGTAATACATATATACTATATAAGGTATGTGGTGTGTTTTTTTGTGTAAATGGTGTCGTACGTCTATATATATAATATATAAATATAATTATAAGATATTTAATATATATATATATATTATATATAATATATAAATATATAATATATTCACACACCCCCATAATATATATATATAATATATATTATATATATATATATATAAAAATATATATTAATAAATTATAGGGATAATATATATATATAAAATATAAATATATATATATATATATATATATTAATTAATATTTGACACACACACAACCACTCACAGATATATATATAATTTTATATATAATATATTAATAATAATAATAAAAAATAATATATATATATAAAGATATAAAAAATTTTTTAAATATTTATATAATTATATTAATATTATTAATATAACTATAATAATATTATTATATAATAATTATATTTAAAATTTAAAAATATATATGAAAATATTTTAAAATTTTTATATACATAATTTATATATGTATTTGATACAACCCCCCCACACACACACACCACCCACACAGAAACAAAACACCCACACAACCAACACCACACACACACACACAATAAAATATATATATAATATATATATAAAAAAAAAATATATAAAACCCAAAAAATGAATAAACAAAAAATAATAATGAATATTATAAAATTATATTAAATTAAAAAATATAATATATTTTTATATAAGGGTTTAAAAATATTAAATATATATGATATTATAATATAATTATATATTATATTTATATATATATTATTATTATATATAATAAAATATATATATAAAAATATATATAAAATTATATATTATATAATATATAAGATATATAATAATTTTTAAAATTATATAATATTAAAAATTTAAATATATATATATATTTAAAATTTTATATAATATATATATAATATATATATATATATAAATATATAAAATATATGATGGTGGTGTGTTTTTTTTTTTTTTTTTGTGTGTTTTTCTGGTGTGTTTAGCGTCCTGTTTTTTGGGGTGTGTGTGGTATATGTATATATATAATATAATTTTATATATTATATATAAAATTATATATTATATATATATATATAATTTTGTGTGTGTGTGTGGTGTGTGTGTGTGTGTGTGTGTTTTTGTGTGTGTGTGTTGTGTGGTTTATATTAAAATACAATAATATCGTGTGATTATGTGGTGTGTGTGGGGTGGTTGTGTGGATGTGTTTGTGTGGTTTTATTGTGTATGTGTTTGGGGGTTTTTGGTTTGGTGCTGTGCGTCCATATACATTATAATATAAATATTATATATATATATAAAATATAAATATATAATTTTATATTTATATAGTATATTATATATAAATTTTTAATATATATATTATATATAATATTTTATAACCCCACAATATATGTGACGAACAGACACGCATTCGGTATGTGTGTTGTGGGTGGTGTGTGTGGTGTGTGGGTGTGTGTTGGGGTTCGTGGTGTGTGATGTAGTAACATGCAATATTTACAAAATAATATTAATATATTTTATATTTTATATATATTATATTATAATATTATATATTAAAACGCATGTATACAACATACTTTCACAACAAACGGGAGCATAAACAGTACCACACACAACACCACACACACCAACCCCCACAAACACACACACCCACACACACACCAAACAAAAAACAACCCCACACTACAAACAATAAAATAATAATATATTAATAATATAAATATATATATATATATATATGTATATATTAAAAGGACACACAAAAAATTTTTAAAATAAAAAAAGAAGAAAGATAGTAAAATAAAATTTTTCATTAAAAGGAAAGGGGGTGTGTTTTGGGGGAAGTGGGGGCGTACGCAAAAAAAAAGAAAAAAAAAATAATAAAAAAAAAAAAAAAAAAAAAAAAGGGGGGTTAAATAAAAAATAAAAAATTTTAAAATATATGAATAAATAAATAGAAAAAAAGAAAAATTTGGGGAATATATAAGGGGGGAAATATTTTAAAAAAAAAAAAATATAATAAATAAAAAATATAAAATAAAAATGGGTGGGGGGGGGGTTTTTGGGGGGGGTGGGGGTGGGGGTGGACACACACACACACACACAGAAAAAAAAATATAAATAAAAATAAATAAAATAAATAAATAAAACATAAAAAAATAAAAAAAAAAAAAAAAAAATATATTTTAAAACAAAATTTTAAATAAGATAATTTCAATATAAAATTATAATACAATATTTAATGGGATTTGTAACACCCACACACACCAACACACCACCACAAGACACACAACACACCACACACAACCACCACACAAAAAAAAAAAAAAAAATAAAAAAAAAAAATAAAAAAAAAAAAAAAACAAAAGAAAAAAACAGCAAAATATAAATAAAAAAAAAAAAAATAAAAAAAATAAAATAAAACCAAAAAAACAAACAAAAAAAAAAAAAATAAAAAATAAAAATAAAAAAAAAAAAATAAAAATTAAAAAAAATAATAATAATTAAAAAAAAAAATAAAAAAAAAAAATTAAAAAAAATAATTTTAAAAATAACAATTTTATTTAAAAAATATATTAAAAAATATATTTTAGAAATAATATTAAAAATAAATATAATTTTTAATATAAATATATATAAATATTAATTTATGTATATATATATAAAATATTATATATATTTTAATATTAATTAAATTATATATATATATATTTAAAATATATATATAATATATTATTATATTATATATATACTATATATATTATTTTATATATATATATATAAATATATATATTATTTTAAAATAATTATAATAATAAAATATAATAATAATATTTATATAAAAATATTTTTTATAAATATATCTATTTGTATATATAATTTTAAAGTAAATTTTTTTTATATATAAAATATATGAAATATAAAAAATAAAAATATAAATAATAATATTAAAATAATATAAAAAAAATATAAATATATTAATAAATAATATATAAATATAATTATTTATAAAAATTTTAAATAATAAAATTTTATATATATATATATATATAAGAAATTATATATTATATTATATAATATAATATATTAATATCTTTTTAGGGTTTTATTAATTTAAATTAATAAATTAATTAATTTAATTAAATATTATAGATTAATTAAATAATTATTAATTTTTTTATATTTATTATATTTTTATTTATTAATTAATTAAAAATAAGGTTTTTGGGTTATTTTTATAGGGAAACCCGGGTTAGGAGCTTGTAAGTAATAAATTAGGAATGTGGTTTTGGTTATTATTTAGGTGGTTAGGATGGGTTTTTTGGTTAGTTTAGAAAAAACCCAAAGAAAGCAAAAAAAAAAAAAAAAAACCCCAAAACCCCCCCCGGTTTTAAAAAAAAAAAAAAATATTTAAAATTTTAAATTTAAAAATTTAAAGGGAAAAAAAAATTTTAAAAAAATAACATATTTTTTAAAAACAAAAAAAAAAAAAAAAAAAAAAAAAAAAAAAAAAAAAATAAATGAGAATATAATTATATTATATATATATATATATATATATATATATTTTATATTATATTTTTAAATATTTTGTAATAATTAGAATATATATATATTATAAAAATTTTTATAATTTTTATAAGACATATATTATATATAATAATATATATTAGTTATATTATATATTTTTAAATATAAAATATATAAAAATTTTATATATAAATAAATATATATAATATAATATATTTTTATAAATTTTATATATTTATTTAATTTTAAATAAAATGTTTGGGGAATAATTTTAATTTAATAATATCTTTTTAATTTATTTATATATATAATTAATTTTAAAAAATATAATAATTTTATTAAATTTTTAATAATTATATATTAATATTTAAAAAATAAATATTATATATTATATTATATATATATATTATATTATATAATTATATATAAATATAATTTTAATATATTTTTGGGGGTTTTTTTTTTTTTTTTTTTGGTTTTTTTTTTTTTTTTATATAATATAATATTTTATATTTTTTTTATTATGTGGGTGGGGGTGTGGGTGTGTGTTTGTGGGGGTGTGTTTTTTGTTGTGTGTGGGTGGTTTGTGTGGTGGTGTTTTTGGTTTTAAAGTTATATATATTTTTATATATATATATAAATAGATATATATAAAAATATATTAATATAATATATGTTGTTTTTTTTTTTTTGTTTTTTTTTTTTTTTTTTTTTTTTTTTTATAATAACAAATATATTGGAAGAAAGATGGTGTGTGTGGTTGTGTGTGGGGGGTGTGTGGTGTGTTGTGGTGTTGTGTGTTTGTGTGTGGTGTTTGTGTGTTTGGTGTGCTGGGGGGGTAATTTTACAGATATTTTTATAATTAAAAATATAAATATATTAAATATATATATATATATATATTAAATAAAAGCTGTTATAATAATATTTAAAAAAAAAAATAAAAAAAAAATAAAAAAAAAAAAAAAAACCAAAAACACACAAAAACCCAACACACACCAAACCCTTTTTTTTTTTTGTTGGGGTTTTTTTTTTTTTTTTTTTGGGTTTTGGTTTTCTTTATTATTAAATATTAATTTTAATATTTTAAAATTATATTATCAATATAATTTAATTAAAAATTATAATATAAAATGATTTACATAATATTAAAAAAAGGGGGGGTTAAAGGGGGCACCATAAAAAAAAAAAAAAAAAAAAAAAAACAAAAAAATAAATATAATATTAAAATTATTATTAAATTATATTAATTATATATAATTATTATATAAAATATATATTATATATTTTTATATATATATATATATAATATATATATATATATATTATATTAAAATATTATTATTGGGTTTTTTTAAAAAAAATCAAGATAAATTTATATATATAATATTTTTTATATAATATAAGTTAAAATTTTTTTTTTTTTTTTCTTTTTTTCTTTTTTTTAATTTTTTTATTAATAATTTATTATATATATTAATTTTATAATTAATATATATATAATAATTATTATATATTTAATATATTATATATATATATTATATATATATATATTATATAAAAAATTTATATAATATAATTAAATAATATATTTATTATTTTTTTATAAAAAAAAAAAAAAAAAAAAAAAACACACACACACACACCACAAAAAAAAAAATATATTTTATATAATATATATATATATTATATATATATATATATTTTTATATAAATATATTACCATATATTTAAATTATATATATATATATATATAATATTTTATATAAAAATATATATATATATATATATTATAAAAAAATTTTTTTATAATATAAATTTAAATATACATAAAATTTATATTTATTTTTAAAAAAAAAAAAAAAAAGAAAAAAAAAAAAAAAAAAAAAAAAAAAAAAAAATATAAATTTATATTAATAAATATATATATATATAAAAATAAATATAATATATATATTAAAAAATAAGGGGTATATAAAATAATAGTATATATATAATAAATATATAATAAATTTTTTTTTTTGAATATATATTATATAATATATATAAAGAAAAGTTTTTATATATATATATAATATATATATAAAAATAATATTTATATATATATAAATATATAAAAGAAAATATAAAAAATAAAAATAAATTTAAAAATAAAAATATAAATAATAATAATAAATTTTTATATGAAAGAATAAAATAATATTTTATATAGATAATTTTAAATTATATATAAAAAAATATATATATTAGTGATATTAAAAATTTTAAAGATAATAATATATATATATTTATATATTAAGTTAAATTAAAATATATATATATTTTCAAAATAATCCAAAATATAGTATATATGTATAACTATATATATTATTTTATATAATTTAGTATTATTATAATATATTTTTAATTTTTATTAAATTATAATATATTTTATTAATTATAATATATTTAATATATATATTTTATATATAAAAATTTAATAATTTTTATATTATAATTATATAATTTTTATTAAAATATTTTTATATATATATATATATTATATATATTTTTTATATATATAATATATTAAAAAAATTAATATTATTTTTTTAATTTTTATTATTA
>NW_023645453.1:0-8123 GCF_015228065.2 Penaeus monodon
GGAAAATTTTCTCCCCTATGAAGCCAAAAACTGCCCCCCTACATTTGAAATTAATCCACATTTCACGGGACCACGCTTTGTTTTTGGGTTTTAAATAATTCTCCACCCCGTAAAATCGCTTGCAGGCTCGCAGCAAAATGGGTACCTATCGCAATGACCGGGTCACTATGTGCAGAAATTATGATCTTTGAATTCTGATTCTGTGTACTGTTCCCAAAAATGTCCACACAAAAATGCTTTACATTAGAATTTTTTACCAGGGCCCTTTTCTTTTTGTGTTTAAAGGGTTGCGTAAATCCACAAAGGGAAATATGTAGCGATGATTTGCCTCGTGTGCTGCAGAAAGAGCAATGGCTACTAACTTTAGCAACAATGACTACATGAACTTTTTTTATCACTTGCTTTTTACTGAATTCCTCCTGTGGGGGGTCCAATCTTCATCATCATCTACCTCTCACTGTAATCCCCTTTACACCACTCCTTCCTGTACTAACTCAAATAGGGATGACTTTTTTCCATTGGTTTCCCACCCAACTTTTATACCTGCTCTGCCCTTTCTGCTAAAAGCTTCTTTAAAATCGGGGTAATTTTTTTTTTCCTTAAACTTGGCTTTTTGGTTTTAGTCCTGCAATCTGAACTTGTTTTGTTTGCGTTCTTTTCCGGGAGGGAGTTTACACTTAAATTGATTTTTTCCCCCCAAAAAGTCATCATCACGCCCAGTCGAAGTCGCTGTCTTTCGGGCTTCTTTTTTTCTTCCCCTTTTAAAATTCTCGGTATCTGGGGGATCATGAAAAAAATATTAGTGGGATAAGCCTTTTTAGTTATCCAAAACATTTCATTTTCACCTCATTTTAACTAAGTAGTTGCAAAATTTTAAACCCTGATAGTTTGCATACTACAAAAAATTTAAAATCATGAAAAATTTTTAAAATATATAAAAAAATGTTTAAAATTAATTTTAAATGGAAAAACATTTTTTTTGAGGCTAATTCTAATCAAAAAAAAAATAAAAGGGGGGGTTTAAAACCTTTTTGAACATATCTGCCAGCTCCTTGCTCCGGTTGTTTTTTAAAAAGGATCCAAACCTCAACCCCGGCATTATTAAAGACATCTTCTTTGTGTCTCTTATAATGTCATTTTTGGAAACCCTGATCCCCCTCTTTGTACTGAAGCTGCACTTGACTATGTTCTTTTGTTATTTTCCAGGGGCCCCTTCGCAGAAACAACCTCCTTGAAAAGGCAGACAGACATGGCTGATAATGAGTGGAATGCCACTGAGTTGGGTTTCACAAGAATAAATGAAGCCACGAAAAAAAAAGGGAAGGCTAGATGTCCTCAGAACGAGTCCACTTGGCAGGAGCACTCTGACAAATGTCCCTGCTCTGATGTCTCCACCCATGTGAATCATCCAATCCCCTTCGCCAGCCCCCATATTTTATTGCTGCCCATCACCTGTCATCCTCTATTTCCAGGGCGGGGGGGATTGCCAGTTGCATCTCCATTGTGGTTGTTTGAAAGTTTTTTTGACTAAAGAAATTCTTAAACCCTTAAGGACTGAATCTTTTTGTGCATAATTCTTCATTCCGATTTCCGGGGCATCAAGAAAATTGCAAAAAGAGGTTTGCTTTCTTTGTAAGGATCGTCTATTAAAGGATTTTATCTGTCCTCTTTCCCCTTTCTGAAAAGGATTTTTTTATTCTCTGTTTTTAAAATTTTCACACATTTATTCTGGAAAAAATAAAAGAACATGCTAGGTACGCTGACGGGCAGCTGACTAGTAAGTGATGATGAGATAAACCCCAAAAAGTAGATGATAATTATTTAATTATCAACATAAACCAAAAAAATTTATGAAATTAAGAGTATCAGAAATTTATAATACTATATCCTGTCATATTTTTCTTCAAGAATAAAACTTTCCTTTTTAAAATTTTTTCATTTTTCACCCTTTCATATTATATCAAAAAATCTAATGAAATTAATGAAACAATAAAAAAGGGGAAATATAAAAACTGTCCAAAACAACGGGAAAAGCAAAAAAAAGATCTAAAAAAAGGAGATGAAAATTTTGTTCTAACTCAATAAAAGTTTCATACTTTGGAGATTTTGATGCAATAGCTTTAAGTTTTTTTCTTTAAAATCTGGATTTCCGACCAGAAAATTTTAGAGTTTCCGGGTCCCTTAGAAGCTATACAAGAGAAAACCATAGGTGTGTATGTGGCCTTTTTGAAAAAAATGGGGTAAAATTATAAAATAAAAAGGTTCTACAAAAACTGATTTTTACCTGTTATATTTTCAATGATATAATTTTTGGGATAGTGGTGCATATAGAAATAACAAAAAAAAAATCTGTGTGTGTGATGGTTTTCCCAAAATTAAAGGGGAGTTTAATTTGTATGTGTTTTTATGGCCCCGTAGTTAAGGTTCTGTACTGATTACTTTTTGGGATTTTAAGTCTCGGGTGCCTCTCTCAGGCCCCCAAATATCCAAGCAATGGGGGTGGGGGAGGTGCTTTTTATGAAAATTTTTCGTGCAGATTCTTTGTCATTTGTTTGTATTGTGATGATTTTAAAGTTCCTATGTTTTATGTATTACCCTAAAATATTACTAGGTACCCCCATCCTTTTTGTTTTGATTTTTTCCAAAAAATCAAATATACATCTTCACCTTTTGCCAAATACGTGATGTTCATAGGAAAAACCCGTCTTGTATCAACCTCTCTGCCTGTGTTAATGATGGTCTTTTGATAAATTGGAGGGGGGGAGCCGCCGATTCATGATAATAACAGGGAAAAAAAGGTAAATTTAAAAATAAAAAAAGATTCCAAAAAAAAAGAAGAAAATAAATGGAGGACTTTTGGCCCCAAATTTTTTTTTTCAAATATCTTATTTGGTTAGCTTTATTCAGTACAAATTTGTTGTCAAATGTCAGTCTTTGTGTACATTTTGTTAACTGAGTATGTTCATCTGATTAAAATTTTTGAAATATGCAAAAAAACTTTTACACACAAAAATGTAAGGAAAATTGCATTTTTTAACCCTTTACAAAACTGAGCTGCATGGCAATACAAAAATTGTTAGCACACCAACTGTTGCTTTAAAGGATGAAATCTCACCCTCTTTTACAACATTTCAGCAGATATTGACAGGATTTACATTTCCCTGTGGGTTTTATGCCACGGCCCTTTGGCATTTAGCAAACCCAAAGTTCTCCCCTATCCCTTTGTCCCAATGCAGATGGAAATTTATTCTCTAATATGGAAGCAGACAGCTGTACTTTCCCCGAATTAAAAAATATGATTAAAGCCTGCAGCAGTATTAAGTTCTGCTGGTATTGACTTGGAAAGGGGCTTGTAATGGCTGCTTGAGCTAAGCAGAATTTTAAACTCTTTTAAGGAAAGCAGGCAAAATAATTCAATATAAAAATCTTTTGCTGTCATATGTTTAACTTTTTTTGGGGGTAAGTGTTTTAAAATCATCCAAGCCTCACGCCCCACGGAAATTTTGGGGCACGCACTGGTTGCGCTTTCTGTTTTCACTGCGCAGTTTTCTCTTTTTTATTTGCGGGCCCTGCAAATTTTTCAAAGTCCTATTTATACATAGGTGGTTAGTTTAAATGTGGATCATTACGAAATGAAAAAACTGCGAGGTAATGACAGTGCCTCAATGACAATTAATTTAAAAGCATAGAAACGATGTAAAAAAAAATGTATCCCACACTACCATTCTAATCCAAAAAAATAGTCTGCAACAAAGAACCCGGGAATTTTGGATAAAATAAATTTTAAATTTCCCCAAGTTATGCCTTAGCAAAAACTTGCCCGCGCACGTAAGGTTTCCGATCCGGCCCCTGCCCTTAGCCTCAGCCCCCCCTAGCCATTCATTACACGATCCAAACCTATTACGCAGAAAACATATGTGAAATTTGCATTGCTCGAAAACCCGCTATAATTGGGATTTTAATTGTATGCAACCCCAAAAAACCCAAGGTTTAGGTGCCTTTTTAAAAAAGGAGATCACGGAATTAATTACAAGAATCCGTTTTTTAAAGCCTATGGGTTTATATGTATTTAACTACAGAGAACACTATGTTTTTTATTCTTGGGAAGTATTGTATGGTGGTGGGAATGAATATCAATTCCCTTTTTCTATTTACAGTGAGTGCTTTGTTTTATTATTGTAGAATTAAATCTTTGTTAAACATTTAGTTGCAATTTCGGTCACTGTTATTATTTTCTCTAAAACCTTTACATTGGGTGCTTTTTTTTCCTAAATGTACTTAACCCGACACCAAAACCCCCAAACACCCAATTCTGTAATAAAATACAAAAACCTCTAGAAAAACTTTAAAAAAAAAAAAAAAAAGAAAGAAAAAAAAAAATTTAGTTTTGATGACACTACTTATCCCCCCCCAGAAAAAAAAAAAAAACTTACACATTACTGTCCCCCACCATCTTTAATCAAAAACTCCCTCATCAACATACATCAAATCTCTTTTCCAATAATTTTCGCATAGTTTTTTGGTTATTTCCCCCCAAGGGCTTTTCCCCTGGACCCCCCTTTCCCCTGGGGTCGTGTTCTCCCGGGGGTCGCGGGGGGGCATTTTCAAACCGGGTCTTTTTTTTTTTTTTCTCTTCTCTCCCCAAAATGTTTTTTTTCGTTTTTTTTTTTGTATTTTTTTTTTTTTTTTTCCCCTCTCTTTGGTGAAATGTTTTTTCCTTTTGGGTTTTTGGTGGGGCGGGGTTTTTGGTGCGCGGAAAGTGTGATTCTTAATGAAATTTTTTTTCGTAAGGGGGGTGTGTTAGGGTTGTCGTTCCGGACCTCGGGTTTTTGAAAAAACACACACACCCACACACACACCACGCACCACCACGCCGCACCCCCACACAACACACACACACACACCCAAACCAACACCCACACCCACGCACGCACCACGCCGCACGCACACACACACACACACACCACCACACACACACCACACCCCAAAAACACCCCAAGCCACACGCACACACACACACACCACACACATATAATATACATATATTATATATATTATATATATATTTTATATTATTATATAAAATAATACCACCCCCACCCCCACACCAACACACACCCCACACACCACACCACACCCACACACCCACACACCCCACACCACCACAACACACACCCACCACACACCACACACACACACAACCACACAACACACACCATATATCGTAAAGGAAAACCAAGGGGAAGACACGTTCCATTCGCTCCCGGCACCTTCGTTGTGCTGCCCCGAGGGGATCCAAGGGCCACCCCTCCCTGTTTGAAAAGTGCGGGGGAATCACAGGTCATCACGATGCCAAAGATGAGTGAATTGAAAATAGCGTATAAATCGGTTTCGCTGAAGGGGGACTGAAAGTTTTTACTTTTTGTAATTTTTTTAGGGAAAGACATTAATTTCCCTTTAAATTTTTGATAAAAAAAATTTATTACTCAAGTATCTGCCAAACTGGGATTCTCTCCCTACAAACCCGGGCCCGAGGGAATTTTCCCGGGTATCAAGATATGAAAAGACAATACGGAAAAGAGAGCCATGGCCAAATTTAAATTAAAAGTATAGTCTGATGGGGAATTATTATCTTTATGGGATTTATTTTTTTTAAAAATAAAACAAAAGGAAAATGAAAATGGTAGATGTTTCAGCTGTTATATATTTTATATATTTTTTTCCTTACAGTCGGGGTTTTTATATTTCTAAAAGAATATTCGCATTTCTGATTTTATCTTTTCTCTGCTTCATAAACCAAGACTCAAACTTTGTACAGTATCCCCGTAAAAAAATTACAATGGGTTTCGTGATTTAGGCAAAAGTTTCATGGGGGGGCATGGGGGACAAAAGTCTGGGAAGGAATTTACAAACCACAGGGGAACCTCTTTTAAAAAGGAAAGCGCAAATATATAAATTTAAATTTTCAGGGGGTTTTGTGGTTCTTTTAAAACCCGGGGAGCGCGTGTCTCCCTAACGTCACCAGCGTGAAAAAAAGCCCAAAAAGGCGAGGGCACGTATTTCCTAAATGAAAGTTCTTTTTTATATATATATATATATCTATATATTATAATATTTCAAATGAAAATTCATTTCAATCGTGCCCTCCTCTCTTTGCCCTTTGCCCCCTTGGGATGTTAAAGGAGACACGCGCTCCCCGGATTATAAATGAACACAAAAAAAACCTGAAAAATTAAATTTTAAATTTGCGCTTTCCTGTTTAAGAGTGTTCTCCTGTGGTATTGTAAATTCCTTCCCCAGACTTTTGTCGGCCATGCCCCCAAAAGAAATTTTTCCCCAAAAAAAACACGCACCCTTTGAAAATTTTAGGTGATACGACTAAGTTTTGAGGGGGAGAAGCAGAGAAAAAAAAAGAAAATGCGAAAATTCGTTTAAAAAATTAAAACCCGACTGTCAAGGAAAAAAAATATAAAATCATTAATGCAGCGAAAAATCTACCATTTTTCTATTCCTTTTTTTGTTGTTTAAAAAATAATGCCCATAAAAAAAAATTTAAACCCATCATGACATACTTTTAATTAATCCCCCTGGCTCTCTATACTTGTCATTCATATCTTGAAGTGTCCGGGGAATTTCCTGCGGCCTGGGTTAGGAGAGAATACCGATTGGCAGATACGTATGATTAATATAATTGTTATCAATCATTCAAGGGGAGTTGATTCCTAAAAAATTCAGAAAATGTACAAAAAGTTTCAGCGCCTTCAGCGCAACCGATTTATACTGCTACTTTCACTATTTACATCTTTGGCTATCGTGATGACCGTCGTGTATTGCCCACTGCACTTTTATCACACAGGGGGGGGTGGGGCCCTTGGGCGCCTTGGGGGCACAAAAGAAGGGGCCCGGGGCGAATGGGAAAAGTGTTTTCTTATTTCGTTTTTTGTTTACTGATATATGAGATGTGTGTTTGGGGGTGTGTGTGGTGTGGTGTTGGCGTGTGTGGTGTGTGTGGTGTGTGTGTTTGTGTGTGTGTTGTGTGTTGGGTTTGTGTGTGTGTGTGTGTGTTGTTGGTGTGTGTTGTTTTTGTGTGTATATATATATTATATATATATTATTTATATATTAATTATTTTATATTTTTATATATGTTTATATATTTATGTGTTGGTGTGTGTGTGTGTGCGTGTGGCGGGTGTTGGTGTGTGTTTGTGTGGGTGTGTGTGTGGGTGGTGTGTGTGTGGGTGTGTGTGTGTGGGTTGTGTGGTGTGGGGTTTTGCTTGTGTTGTGTGCGTGTGTGGGGGGGGGGTTGGGGGTGGGCGGGCGGCGTGCGGCGGCGGGGTGTGTGGGGGTGTGGGTGTTGTGGGGTGGGGTGTTTGTGCGTGCGTGGGTGCGTGCGGCGGTGTGTGGTGGTGTGTGTTGGAAAAACCGGGTCCGAACAGACAACCCCAAACACACACCCCTTACGAAAATTTATTAAACATCCCTTTTCCCGCGCCCAAAACCCCGCCCCCCATAAACCGCAAGGAAAATAACATTTCACAAAGAAGAGAGAAAAAAAAAAAATAAAAAAAACACAAAAAACAACACCTTTGGAGGAGAAGGAGAAAAAAAAAAAAAGCCCCGGGTTTGAAATGCCCCCCCTGCGACCTCCGGAGAAAACGACCCTCAGTGGAAGGGGCGTCCAGGTGGGAAAACCCGCTTGGGGGGAAAAAACCAAAAATATGACGAAAAATTTCTTTGGAAAGACTGATATTGATGTATGTTGATGGGGAGTTTTTGATTTAAGAGTGGGGTACAGTAAAGTGTAAATTTTTTTTTTTTTCTTGGGGGGGATGAAAAAGTGTCTTCGAAATAAATTTTTTTTTTTTTCTTTTTTTTTTTTTTTTTTTTTAAGATTTCAGAGTGATTTGTCTTTATTACAGGAATTGGGGTTTGGGTTTTGTGTCTGGGGAATACATTAGTAGGAAAAAAGCAGCCCAATGTAAAGTTTGTAGGAGAGAATATAACATGCACGAAAAATTTCAACTAAAAGTGTTTAAAAAAAGATTTAATTCCTAAATAATTAAAAAAGCACTCACTGTAAAAAAAATGGGGAAAAAATTTATATTAAAATTCCCAACCCC
>NW_023645454.1:0-8122 GCF_015228065.2 Penaeus monodon
TTTCATAAATAAAAAACAAACACACACAACACAAAACACACAACACACACAAAAACACCCCACACACCCCACCCCACAAAACCACCCATTATTTTAATATATATATTTTAAATATATATATATATATTAATATATTTTATATATAATATAATAATGCCACACCACACACACAACACCCACACACACACACACACACACACACAACAAAACACACACAAAAACCCACACACACCCACACACATACACCCAAAAACCCACACACCCAACACACTTACAACACACCACATAAATACACACACACACATAAACACACAACCCCCACCCCCACACACAAAAACAAAACCACACCACACACACCCCACCCCACACCACATATATATATATATAAAAATATATATATATTATATATTTATATATTATATATAAAAGTATATATTTATTTATATACATACATTATCCCATATTACATATTTTTATATATGAAATATATTTATATATATATTTTAATATATATAAAATATATATATATATTATTTTTATATATTATATATATTTTTGGGCTAAGTAGAGTATTTTTTTATAATCGTTTTTTCTCAAAAAAGGAAAATCTTTTCCCTTTGGGCTTTTGGGCTTTTTTTCAGAAATGAAAGGAATATCCCTTTAAATCTGTGCAGTTTTTTTTTTTGGAAGATCAAATAATTATTATTGATAAGGAAAATCACAAAAAGTTTAGAAATTTACATTATCATGTGGAAAGTTGTCAAAGGTAAATCTTTTTAAAACCCCAGCACTCGAACGGGAAAACCGGGTGGGGGGAAGGGTTTATTGTGGAAATTTTGGGTTTTTTTGGGGTTTAAATTTAGCTAAAAGTTTTTTTGACTGGGGAACCCCCGTTCAACATGATTATATGATATATAATATGAAATATCGCGTATCCAAATTACATATTCTATTAAAATTTTGGTGTCTAAAAAAGACTAGTTTTTGGGGTTGATCCCCAAGTGATATGTCAAACCCAGGGGTATTTTTTTTTTTTATTTTGATGCGGGCAATGGCGTTGCCCCTTTTTATAGTTTCTACCGAAAAACTTGACTCCCCAAAATTATTTAAAATTTTTTTAATTGAAGGTCAAACGTTTTTCACATTCTTTTTTGTATTAAAATCTTTTGGCAGCTGCCAGCTTTAAATTTTAACTTTTTTAAAAATAAAATTTGAAGCATCTACTGGGTGTTTTATATTTCCACATTTTTTGCTTTTCTTTGAGTTATTCAATGGGTTTAAAAAATACCAGGGATTAATTTTAAGTAAGTAAAATTTTGAGAAAAAAATTAGAAATCATTAGACTTTTTGAAAGATAAAAATTACCCTTTGATAAAGATTTAAACTTACCTTTAGAATTTTAAAAAAATTAAGTTGCTCTGTCCCCTTTTTGATAAATCCCTTAGTTTAGAAAAAAGGCAACCCCCAAATTAAAAAGATTTAGTCGAGCAAGGAATTTGAATGTAAATATTATATAAAATATATATATATATATATATATATATATAAACAAAATTGATTTTATAAAATAGAGAGAGAGAAAAAGAGAGAGAGAGGGGAAGAGAGAAAAAGAGGACAGCGAGTAAAAAAAGGGGAGGGGGGGAAAGAGAAAAAGTAAGAAAAAAAAGAGAAAAAAAAAAATAAAAAGGGGGAGAAAGAGAGGGATAGAAAGAGGAGGAGAGGGGAAGAGAGGAGAGAGAGAGAGGGAGAGGGGGGGGGGGGAAAGGGGAATAGGAAAAAGTAGCTCGAATACAGCTCCCTTGAGGCTAAACTTCCCAAAAAAGGAAAAAATTTCCCAGGACTTTTGGTAACTTTTCCTAAAATAAATAATAAAAATCCTGGGCAACCCAGAGCAAAAGTAGCACCCCTTTAAACCCTTTCCTATTAATTTATCCCAAAGGGGGAATGCTTATAGGGTTCTTACTTTTTTGATAAAAATAAAACCCCTTCCAAAAATTAAATTAAAAAAGGCCTTTGTAAATTAATTACGTTTTTTAACAGTAAGTAATGAAAATGGCAAAAGAAATAACAGAAAAGAAAATAAGAAAAATTAAATAAATATTAAAAACACAAAGAAAAATTTGTGAAATGACTATGAAAACAAAGGAAAAGAGTACTAAACGTAACAAAGGATAAAGAAGCAAAGGATAGAGAAACCCAAATAACAATTTTTTACAAACTATTGTAGGGCAATGTAAGCAACAAGAATTAGTAACAGATAAATATAATTTTAAAAAGAGAACAAAAGGGAAAACATTCCGTAATATACTCCTTATTAACATGATTTTTTTAAACAATAACAATTTAAAAAGATTTACTGATAAAAACATCCGATGGGGGGAAAACGATGCAAAGAAATAATTATCAGCCCACACATACCCCCACACACCAACCACACACAACACCCCACACACACCCACACAAAACACACACACAAAACACCAACCAAAACACACACATATGTATATTATATTATATAATATATAATATATATAATATATATATATATTTTATTTTATATATATATATATATGTATATAATATATATATATATATAAAATTTTTATATAATATATCTATATTATATATTAATATAAAATAAGATAAAATTATCATTGTCAAAATGATGGGGGAATTAAATTTAAAGAACTGACAAAGGACAAAAGGATTTAGGTTTTGTAAAAACACACAAAAAACACACACACGCATATATATTTATATATATTATATATTTATACATTGTATTATATATATATATATATAAAATATATTAATATAATATAAATTTTAAAATATATATCCATAGATTGTAAGATATGTTAACATAGACCCTGTGTGTGTGTTTGTATTTTATATATATATACATATATATTATATATATATATATTTTATATAATATTTTATTATATATAATTTTATATTTTATATATATACATATACATATATATATACATTATATATAAAATTAAAATTATATATATATATATACACACACACACCCCTGTATCAAAATGTATATACATTCTATACATATCTATGTAAAATAAAATTTTAAAATATATATATAATATATATATATATATATATATATATATATACAATGTATAAATATATAATATATATACATATATATGCGGGGTGTGGTGTGTGTGGGGTGTTAAAACCCAATAAAATTTTGTCCTTTGCCCAAGTTCTTTCAAAAAATTCCCTCCATCATTTTGAAAATGAAAATATTATCTTAAAATATTTTAAAATATATATATTATTATATATATATAAAAGATATATATATTTTATATATATTTTAATATATATTTATATATATATATATATATATATATTTTATATTATATAATATATATATATTATAAAACATATTTTTGTGTGTGTGTGTGTGTGTGTTTTGTGTGTTTTGGTGTGGGTTTGTGGGGTGTGTGTGTGTGTGGTGTGTGTGTTTTATGTTTTGGGCTGTATAATTATTTTTTTTGCATCTTTTCTTCCCCCCATCGGATCTTTTATCAGTAAATCATTTTAATTGTTATTGCTTAAAATCTTGTTAACATGGTATATTACGTGAATGTTTTTCCTTTGTTCTCTCTTTAAAATTATATTTTTATCTGTTCTAATTCTTGTTGCTTCCCGTGCTTTCCACATATAAATTTTTTCAAAAAATTTTTTTACTTTTTTTTCTCTATCCTTTTTCTTTCTTTTTTCCTTTGGTTACGTTTAGTACTCCCGTTCCTTCTATTTCATGTCATTCACAATTTATTTTCTTTGTGTATTAAAATTTTTATTTTACTTTTTTTTATTTTTTTTTTTCTGTTATTTCTTTTGCCCCCTTTCTTCTTTCTGTTCAAACGTAATTAATTTAAATGAAGGGCCTTTTTTTTTTTTTATTTAATTTTGGGGGGGGTATTTTTTTAAACCCAAAAGTAAAAGCCTATAAACATTCTCCTTTTATAATATAAAATGGGAAAGGGGATTTGGGTTTCTACTTTTGCTCTCGTTGTCCCCGGATTTAATTTTTTTCATTTTTTTGGAAAAAATTACCAAAAGTCCCGGAATTCCCTTTATAGCAATTTTAGCCTCAAGGGGGGGTGTATTACCCAGCTACTTATCCTTTCCCTTTTTTCCCCCCCCCCCCCCTCCCTCCTCTCTCCCTCCTCTCTCTCCCCTTCCTCTCTCTCTCTTCTATCTCTCTCTCTTTTTCTCTCTAAACTTTTTTTCCCCTTTCCTTTTTCTCTTTTCTTTCCCCTCTTTCCCCCCCTCTCTTTCTCAAATCGCTGTCTCTCCCCCTCTCTTTTCCCCCCTCTTTTCCCCTCTCTCTCTCTCTCTCTCTTTATATAAATATTATATATATATAATTTTAATATAAAATATATATATATTAAAATTTGTTACATTTTAAGTTCCTTTCTCGCTAAAACTCTCTTTAAAGGAGAGTTGCTTTTTTCCAGCTAAAGGGGTTTATCAAAAAGGGGACAAAAGGGAACTTAATTGTAAAAATTCTAAAAGGGAAAAATTTAATCTTTATTTAAAGGATAATTATTATCTTTCAAAGTCTAATGATTTCTAATTTGGGTTTTCAACCTTTACTTACTTAAAATTAAAAACCCTGGTATTTTTTAATCACCATTGAATAACTCAAAGGGAACAACAAAAAGGGGAAAAATAAAAAAACCCGTAATGCTTACATTTTATTTTAAGAAGTTAATTACACGCTGGCCCCTGCCAAAAAGTATTATAAATACAAAATGAAAGTTAAACACTGTTTGACCTTAATTAACACATTTCAAATAATTGGGCAGGGTCAAGTTTCTCGGGAGAAATAAAAAAAAAGACAACGCCCTTGGCCCGCTCAAAAAAAAAAAAAAATACCTCTGGTTCTGACATATCACTCTGGGGAAAAATCACCCAAAAACACAGTTTTTTTTAAAAACACCACTTAATAAAATATGTAATTCGAGATACGCATATTACATTTTATATATCATAAAATCATGTTAAAACCGGGTACCGGTCAAAAAAACTTATAGCTAAATTAAGCCCAAAACAAAATCCACAAAAACCGTCTAAACTCCACCAAGTTCCAGTTCGAGTCCCCCGGGGGTTTAAAACGTTTTTCCCTTTTGACAACTTTTCCCCCTATAAAATGTATTTTTCTAACTTGTTGTGATTTCCATAAATAATAATTATTAGTTTTCTTCCAAAAAAAAACTGCACAGAAAATTTATTCCTTTTCATTCTGAAACAATGCAATAGCCATAAAAAAAGTTCCTTTCTTGAAAAATCGTTTAAAAAAACTACTCTACTTGGGCCAATTTTATATATTATTTTATAAAATTTAATATATATTAATATATATAATTTTAATAAAATTTTGTTATATATAAAATATATATATTTAATTTTATCCCTATTTTTAAATTTATTTGTATTTAAAAATATATATATACTTTTATATATATATATATATATAATATATATAAAATAAAATATATTATATATATATATTTGTGTGTGGGGTGTTTTGTGGGTGTTTGTTTGTGGTGTGTGTTTGGGTGTTTTGTTTATGTGTTGTGTGTTTTTAGGGTGTGTGTGTATGATGTGTGTGTGTGTTTTGGTGTGGGTGTATGGGTGTGTGTGTGTGTGTGTGTGTGTGTGTGTGTGTGTGTGTGTTTTGGGGTGTGTGTTTTGTGTTGGGTGTGTTTGTGTGTGGGGTGCGCATTATATATTTTATATATATATATAAATATATATATAAAATTTTAATATATATTTTATATTTTAAAATATGTGTGTGTGTTTTGTGTGTTTGTGTGTGTGTGTGTGTGTGTGTGTGTGTTTGTGTGTGTGTGTGGGTGTGTGTATTGTGTATTATGTATAGGATATAAAAACCCCATATTTATATAAAATATTATATATTTAATTATATATTTATATTTTAATATATATATATATGTGTTTTGTGTTTGTATGTGTGTGTGTGTGTTGGGGTGTGTGTGTGTGTGTGTGGGGTGTGTGGGGGGTGTTTGAGTGTGTGTGTACGTATTTGTATTTGTATATATTTTAGTATTAAATTTCTATAGATAAAAATATATATATTTAATATATATATATTTTCCTATGTTGTGTTTGTGTGTGTGTGTGTGTGTGTGTGTGTGGTGTTTGTGTGTTTGTGTTTTTTGTGTTTTTGTGTGTTTGTGTGTGTGTTTGTGTGTGTGGGTGTGTGTGTGCACACACCCCACACACACACTTATTATATAAAATATATATATTTTATTTTATATATATATATATAAATTTTATTTTAAAAATATAATATTGAGAGATAAAAAATATACATCACATATGCCAAACTTTTTTCAAACACATGTACGTTTTTATAACACTATGTAAAGTTGATCCCAAAAGCGCTTAAAAAATTTTTTACCAAAATTTTCAAGATTCAGATAAAGTCCACAGCCCTTTCAAAACCAGAATGTAACATTTTTTAATTTTTAAAAACAAGATCTATATAAATAGTACGTATCCCACCCCTGTTTTTTTTTTTTTAAAATGCCAAAAAAAGTTAAAAATTTATAAGAACTGATTAATCTTAAAGCGGTTTTCCCCGAGGGCCTTCTTTGGGGAAATACCTTGGGTTGAGGTAGGGGGGAAATGGGGGAGTTGGGGGAGGGAGATGGGCAAATGGGTAAAGTGGGTAGGTAAGAGTGGGTAGGGGGGGAAACTTCAGATGACTTAGTGGATTTGGGAAGAAGGGGTGAAATGGTTGGTAATTTGGGAACCCTGGGTTTAGGGGTGGTTTGGGGGTAAGTAAAAGTAGGGAAAAAAGTTTTAGCAGAAGGGGGAAAGGAAAATTTGATTAGTGAACAGAAATTAGAGGTGAAAAGTATGTAACTGGGGGAACAATGTATGCTGGGCAGGCTGGTTTTTATACAAAAAAACGATCAAAAAATAAGTGGGGCTGAGGGGGAAAAAAAACCCGAATGGTGGGCGGGGGGGATAACAACTGAGGGAGAGAGTAAAGGGAAGGATTCCCCAAAAGGCCGTTCTCGGGCCCCCCCAAAGGGCGAAAAAATTTTTCCGATTTATTATGGCGACGCGGAGTTCCCTCGGGATATCCTACCTTATAGGCTTTTGTTTGTGGTTTTATAACTGCGTGAATAGTAAGTCTTGGGGTTTTTCTACCTTGGGATTCGTTCCTATTTTCCTCCTTCTTTTTCTTCTCCTCTTTCTTTTTCTTCTCCTCCTCCTCCTCGTTCTTCTTCTTCTTCTTTCTTCTTTCTTCTTCTTCTTTTTTCTTCTTCTTTTTTTTTCTTTTTTTTTTTCTTTTTCTTCTTTTCTTTTTCTCTTCTTCTTTTTTTCTTCTTCTTCATTTTGTATCCTCTTATTTTCGTATTGTTTTCTTTTCTAATTTTTTTCCCTTTTTTTTGTCATGTTTAATTCCTGTTTATTCCACATTCACCACGTTTTTTGTGGTTTATTCACTATTTGATTTCATTTATACTTATATTTTTTATAATTTGTTTATTTTCAAAACTTTTTTTTCTGCTTTAATGATTACATTTTTTTTTTTACTCAATTTTGCTTCCCCTTTTCTTTTTTTTTAACTGATGTTTTATCATCATTATTATTTTTTATTATTATTTTCATTATTTTTATCATTATTATTATTATTTGTATATTGTTTCTTTTCTTTTTCTTTTGATTGCTAATTAAAAACAAAAACCGGGTCACTACCAGCGACCTAGGGCAGAAAATCTCACAACTTTTGCGCAGGCTCCTTTGTGTATGCAAAAACGTACTTCCCCCCTTATAAAATTTTCATTGTGCATTTTAATCTTGTTATTTATTATTTTTATTATTTTTATTTTTATTATTATTTTTATTATTATTATTATTTTATTTTATTATTATTATTTTTATTATTATTATTATTATTATTATTATTTTTTTTATTTTTATTTTTATTATTTTTATTATTATTATTATTATTTTATTATTCACATTTTACTTCCTTTTCTTTTGTGCTTTTTTTTTTTTTGTTCATATTAATTTTTTTTATGTATTCATGATTTAT
>NW_023645456.1:0-8121 GCF_015228065.2 Penaeus monodon
ATAGATATATATATATATATTATATATATATATTATATATATATATATTATATATATATATATATATTAATTATATAATAATATATATATATAATATTATTATATATTATATATATATATATATATTATATATATATATATAATTATATATATATATATATTATATATATATATATATATATATATATATATATTATATACTATATATAATATAATATTATATATACTATATATTATATATACTATATATATATATATATATATATATATACATATATATATATATATTATATTATATAATAATATACAATTATATATATATATATATATATATTATATAATATATATATATATATATATATATATATATATATATATATATATATATATATATATTTCCATATAAACATATATTTATCTATATATAAAGTCAAAGTCAAAGTCAAAACACTTTATTCCATTAATTACAATGGTTCTTCTTACATAGATAGTGACATCGTACAGTAATACAGAATAAGTAGAAACAATAGTAAATACAATGGTAGGAGAGATATAAAATAAAATAAAATAGAATAAGATGGTCACATAATTAGAAATAATGTTACATGGCTTTGCATTGTATTTAAAAGCCTGATGTCATTGACAATTTAAAAGATGTTCCTTTAATTTATTTTTGAAAGTAAGCAGGTTGGAGGTGTTTCTAATATTTTGTGGTATGTTGTTCCAGATCTCGGGTCCTCGGATTTGCATTTGCCTTGACCCTGTTTCCGTGTATGATCTTTTTACGTGTAGAGAGTTAATCTGTCTGGTTTGGATGCCTGTTTTGTTACCAATTGATTGTAGAGGCATTAACCAATGAGGATAGTCGCCCTTTATGAATTTATGGATGAGTATACATGTATCAAATTGACATTTTTGTTGAACTTTTAGCCATTTCATTTTTTTTTAAGTGTGGGGTTATTGCGCAAAGTTTTGTAGTTTTTGTGCTTTTTGTATCTGAGTTTTGTTGGTTGAACCCCATATGTTGGAACATAGTTTATAATGCTGAGTGCAAGGGACTGTACAACAATAATTCTTGTCTCAGTGGGGATTTTGTTTTTTATGTGAGTTAGGTATATCAGCGTGCCTATTACTTTTTTGTGAATGTTGTCAATGTGTGTCTCGAAGTCATGTATCTGTCTATGTGTACTCCCTAGATTTTTCACAGAAGTGCTTGGTTTAATTTGATAGCCTTCAATTCTATGATCGTGTTTAAAGGGATTTTGGCTATGTTTTGCCGACTGCCCTATAAAGATGCATTGAGTTTTGTCAGATTTAGTTTGAGGCCGTTTTGGTCAAAATACATTTTTGCTTCTGTAAGAGTATGTTGAGTATTTCTTATCAATTCATTAGATTGCTTACAGGGGCAGCGTGAAGAAACTGAGAGTCATCGGCATATTGGACTAGGAGGCAGTTGTTTGCAATGGTTGACAGATCGTTTATGAATTAGTGAATAAGATCGGGCCTAATATGGAGCCTTGTGGGACTCCGAAAGAGACTGCTTTCTTAGTTGACATATTATTACGAATTTTGACTGATTGTGTTCTTGTGGATAGATAACTTCTAAACCAATAGTTGTCAATTCCATGATTTTTCATTTTGTTCAGCAGGATATCATGGCTGACACTGTCAAATGCTTTTGAGAGATCACACAATGTGAGTAGATTTATTTGATTCTTGTCTATGTTATCATAATATTGTTTGTGATTTTTAATAATGGCTGTTTCAGTGGATAACTTACTTCTAACCCATGTTGCGTTTTCGGAAATAGATGATTAGATTCTAGAATGTTGATAGTTGATTTGCAACAATTTTTTCTAGCACTTTAGATATTACTGGGAGTAAAGTTATAGGACGATAATTGTTCAATTGTTCTGCATCTCCTGATTTGAAGATGGGTGTTATGATACCATGTTTCCACAGTGATGGGTAAGTACCGGTGACTATAGATGTGTTTATAATGACAGTTAAATAGATGCAATTGCGGGTAAGCTTTCTTTGATGAATCGAAAAGCAATGTTATCCACACCTACAGCATTCGTTTCACGTAAATGTTTTATTGTTAAGACTGTTGTTTCCACTCCTATTGGCTGTGGTCTGAAAGCATTTGTTGAGAACCTTGTCCTGGTTGTGTTTTGTGGGGCCAAGGAAGCAGCTGTCTGTTCATAGGTGAGTCTACCGATATTTGCAAAGTAGTCGTTTAGATGTTCTATACTACTTATGGAATCTAGGGACGTGTCTGTATGGTGTTTTTTGTTGGGCACTAACGTTTTAATTGTTTTCCATGTTTCTTTGGTGTCGTGTTTACAGTCATTGAACTTATTCTGGAAATACATTGTTTTTGCTGAGTGGATTAATGTTTTAACATTTCTCTTTTTTTGTTTATACTCAGAGTGAAGGGCGATGTTTTTGAGAAATTTGTGAGTGTTGTTTCGGTCATGTATAGCTCTTCTGATGTCCTCATTTATCCATGGGCGGGGAGACATTTTGGTACTAAGGGGGGCAGTGGCATATATACTATTTTTCAGTACGTTCGAGAGAATGTTTACTTGTCTGTTAACGTCATCTGTTGTAAGAATCTCTAAGAGGGTCGACTGGCTGGCACTATATTTTGACAAAGTGATTGGGGGTCGTAATTTGTCAGGTCACGGGAAGTTTTTATGATAGGTTGTCGCTTGGGTCTCTTTATATCTATTGTCATAGTTAACAGTTCGTGGTCTGCAATTTGACAAGGGATAACGTCGCTGTACGTAATGAGGTCAGATCTGTTTGATATTATGACGTCTAGCACGGATGAAGTGTGTTTCTGTGATCCTGGTAGGTTTATTTATGAGTTGTTTTAATTTGTTTTTCTTAATGATCCCAGCTAATTTTACATTTGGTTTGTTCAGGTCATCGTTTAAGTCACCCAAGATGAAAAGGTTTTCTTTTCACTGACATTTCTCTAAAAATATCTTCGAGGTAGTCAAATGATTCAGTTGTAGCATGAGGGTGTCTATAGACTGTACCAATAATGAAGGAGGGAAACATATTGCTTTGTACAGTCACCCAAATGTCCTCTACAGCTGTATTATTTGCAGCTGTGGTGAAGATTTCATTTGATTTAAAGGTGTCCCTTACGTATATGCATACTCCTCCACCTCGCCCTGCATCACATCTATAAACATTGAAATTTTGAATGTTAATGAAATTACTTGACATTTCTTTATAGAGCCATGTTTCACTAATGCAAAGGATGTCGATATTTCTCTCCGTGATCATCATTTCGATTTCTTCAAAGTGACCAAGGAGAGATTGTGCATTGATATGTTCTATTTTGAGTGAGTAGCATGATGTGACCTTTGGTTTTGCTGACTGTGTGGCGGCGTCAAACAAGCTGGTCGCTCTTGTACTTATTTTTGTTTAAAAACACTTTCACATTTTTAGGGAAAACATCTGAATCTGTGAAGAGTTCTGGGTGTATATCTTTGCCCCTGATAGTTACAGTGAAGCTAGAGTAATAATGATGTGTCATGTTTGTCTTATATGCCTTTGCATTTGATATGTTTTCAAACTCTTGGGTAAGGAAGTCTTCTATGTCTTCTTCCTCTGTGTCAGGGTGACAACTAGTGATGTATAGATACACTACCTGGGGACGTTCAACGCCTTGTAGAGGTTTGGATGTTTGGCGTTCCTCGCGTGCTCTTCTTTTTCCTTTTCTGGAGGTGACGGTAATGAAACCGTCCTTGTCCTGCTCGTTTGTTTGCTGCGCTTCAGGTCGTTCTGCGATGTTGACAACGACCGTGGGCACTTGTGGTGGTGAGGGGTAGTAGAGGGGGCAGGGACTCCAGGTACTTGGTGATGAGTTGCGTCATCCCACTGGCGGTTGGGTGGAAGATTTTTTTCTTTGTTTTTCCTCTTGTTGTTCTTAATATAACTTCTCCTCGGTGTTACTTGCGTCGATGCCTCGCTTCTCATCCGAGGAACCGACGCCTCAGCATTGTTGGGGAAGTGCTTGCGTGGTGCCGGGCGTGGTGCCGGGCGAGGGGAGCTGGCTCGGCAGCGAGGTCGTGGGTCGGCTGGCGGGGGGCGGGGGGAGAGGGAGGGGAGGGGGTGTCGGGTACAGGCGTAGAGGTTGCATGGGGGGGAGGTTGTGTGAGTGCTCATGGTTCTGTGGGTGGCGGTATAAGACACATCCCCTCTCACAGGGGGAGGGGATGCGAAGGGAAGGGTTCGTAGGAGGACTGGTCGTAGGCAAGGGAGGGGAGGGAGGACGGGGTTTGGAGGAGGAGGAATCTGCTGCGAGTGATGCTTCCTCTCCGCATTCCTGCTTCTGAGTAGCATTACTTCTTGGCCGAGCAATTTGTTTTGATGGTAGACTGCTGGTCACGAACATTCCAATCAGCAGTCTATCTTGTTTTCTATGATATCTTGATTGATCATAGCTGGTTCGTTTGTGTGTTTGGGTGCCTTGGTGACTTTGTTTGTGGAAAAATTTCACAAAGGGTGTGGATTTTTTTTGGTGGTGACCAATCTGTAGTTGGAATGTTTGTTGTTGTCGTGCGAACACTAATTTGTTATTGTTCAACACTGATCCATCATTGTATGCACGATGACCATTGTCTCCTTTTAGTGTCACGTGTCGTGGTTTCTTGGTTTTCTAGATTCCGATATGTGTAAAATGATGTTATGAGCCTGATTAATTTCTTCAGGGCTATACAGCTCTTTATATGGTCGCACAAGACCATCCTTGCCATCCTCTCTTTGTTGCAATACAGCAGAGGATGGTGTTCAGCACAATTGTTATATTGCCTATCTGATACACTGCTTTTTTGTTGTATCACTGCTATCAATGTCGTCACTGTTGTCATGGATGCACTGCTTTCATTGTCAGGGTTGTTTAATCGCCTGTACCCTGGGCGGAGGGCAGCCTTGACCCCGGCTGTCGAGGGGGTGCCCATTATCATGGGCGGGGGGGCAGCTTTGTCCCGCGCTGCGTGGGGCCCGTTGCCATTGGGCGGAGGCCCTGTTACCCTGGGGAGGGGGCACGTACCCTGGGCCAAGGTCCCTGTTCACTCTGGGGAAGAGAGCTCGAGCTAGCTGCCCGAGGAAGCACCGGGGAAGCCCCCTGGCTGCCCCCTGTGACCCGGGGAGGTGGTCAGATTGCCCTCTGACTTTTGCGGGACCATGAGACGGCATGGTTTGCTGAGCTGTTAGGCGGCGGCGGAGAGGAGGTAAAAACACGTCCGTTCGCTACGGCGGCTAGACTCAGAGAGTATATATAGTATATATAAACATATTTGTATATATACACAAATACATATATGCATATACATATCAAATATATATATATATATATATATATATATATATATATATATTGCATATATATTATGTTATATATATATATACTATATATATATATATATATTATATTTACTATATATTATGTATATATATATATTATATATATATACACTATGTATAATTTTATATATTATATAATTATTATATATTATTATATATATTATACATATGTGTGTGTGTATATATATATATATATTGTTTACGCCGGTCGCCTCGTCTCTCTGCCACCAACACAAGGCAGGCTAGGCAGACGGCGTGTTTCCACAGGGTCGTGAACATGAACAGCTCCAAGAGGCACCGAGCACCACAGCGTCCCAGACCCAAGGGGAACGCCAGTGGCGAGGCAGGGCACAAATAACACAAATGACAGTCTTTCCTTTATTTACCAAGTTATTTACCCGTTCACTTTCTATAGGCACAATACAGGGGCAAACCAGCATGTCGCACTGCACAATACAGCTTATAACAGGGCAACACAAAGTTTATCAGGTCACAAGGCACACACAAGGTCTTCACAGGAGCAGCACCCAACCGCGTCTCTTCGCTTGTTCCTCCGCTCCTCCGCTCACAGCCAGCTGCGTCATGTTTTCCCAGGTCCCTTCATGTTAACACATGCCCAGGTCATCCTTTTCATGTTAACACATATTTCACACAGAGACAAGACCCACTGGCATAGCAATATATATATATATATATATATATATATATATATATATATATATATATATATATACAAACACCCATCTATATCTATAATATATATATAGATATATATATATATCTATATATATATATATATATATATATATATATTTATATATAATATTACCGACGTAAGAGACCACCATCGGTTTCAAAGCTTCTCGGCAGAATACGTATCCCAAAACGAAGGCAAACAGAATAGCCATCCTTAGCCTCAATCACTGCAGGACCACGTCTTGCATGCCTCGAATGTACCGGCTGGCCTTTCCCCTGATTCCTTGGTTTTCATGCTATACCTTCATCAATTGCTCATTCAGCTCAAATTTGTTAGTACATTATATTTGGATTACCTTGCTTTTCATGTTTTTCCATAAACATTGTATAGGAATTAAATCTACACTGTTTCCAGGCCAGTCAAGAACTCTGATATAATTATTATCAATGTGGGTTTTAACGTTCTCGTTTGTGTGACAGGGAACTCCACCATGCATGAAAATGGTGTTATTATCTGGTAACCACGGACAAAGGTGGGGCAGAAGACGTCTGTCACTGATGTCACGATATTCAATTTGATTTAGATTACCTTGTACAATCTCTAGCCTTCCAGTACCTGTCAGAGTTCATAAACTACATCATCACCTTGGTAGGGAATTTTGCTTTGGCAGACAGGGTGGTCCTTCTCTATGCTGATTCTTTTAACAAACTTTCGACTGTCCATCAATATTTCTACCATAGACTTATCAAAGAAACAAACCTGAAAATAAATGTAACAATAAAAGTTACAAAATGACTGGAACATTTATATAAATCCCTCTCAAATTTCATCCCCACATGAGTTTTTTCCGAGCTCTCTTTTGAACTGAACATCAACATCATATTAGATGTAATATTTTGTAAATAACATATTTTCCCCCCATATATGCATGCGTATTTCACCAAATCATGTTTGAATCACATAGAAAGATTTACCTCTTCTCAATCCTCTGACTTCCAATCTTTGTGAGCCTTAGCCCAGGGCAGTTGTTTCTTGCTCATGGTTATAGTTAGTCATAGCGTTTTAGTTGGCATACATGCACAGTGTCCCATCTCGGCACCACTATTCTTCAATTCATTAGCTAGTTGCTTGGATGACTTTCAGCAATCTTGTATATCCATATATAAAAGCATTCTGTCCTGTCTGGAAGACAAGGCAGAATTTCTTCCACACTTTCCTCTCCGACTGGGTCCATAGTTATCCGTATTATGAAGTTTTCCACTTTTGCAACTGAAGTATTGGAAGCACCCACTTTTTTGGCTATTTCCCATTGGTTCAGGTTCATAATGCAGTCTTGATTCGATTTGTACAGTAGAAGGGCTAGCTCTAGTCAGTGGTCGCAGAGTATGTAATTGCACATATTACATAATACATATATAATGTAAATATATACTTTGTATACATATGTATGTGTATATATACATAAATATACATAAAATATGATTACAGACCCGCACCCTTATATAGTGGTATCGCCTAAGCCTTGGGATGAGAAAGGTCACCCAGCACGTGAGTTCGAATCTTACACAGGGATTAGGAAGTTAGGAAGGCCATCCACCCCAGGTTATGGGTCAGTAGCATAAAAACTGAATATTCATTCATGAATAAATGTCATCTGTTTTCTACTTTTAACGGTTAATTCATACCACTATCTTGCACGTTATGCAACTCATCATTAGCATTTTATAATTTTCATATTCACACACACACACACCCACATCCACACCTACACACACCAAACCACACATAAACACTCACGCGCACACACATACACACAAAAGCACACTCATCTTCCCATTGACACACATACCATCATACACCCTCACTTCCCTCCCCTAATTCTTGCGGGAGCTAAGTGAACATAAAAGAAAGAGAAAGAGAAAAAAATCCTAACAGACTACTTATAAGAAAGAAAGGGAGAGGTAAGGAAAAGAAGAAAACGCAGCAGAGAAGAGAGAGAGAGAGAGAGAGAGAGAGAAGAAGAGAGAGAGAGAGAGAGG
>NW_023645457.1:0-8121 GCF_015228065.2 Penaeus monodon
TTTTTTGGGGGTGGGGGGTTTTTTTTTTTTTTTTTTTTTTTTTTTTTTTTTTTTTGGGGGGGGGGGGGGGGGGGGGGGGGGGGGGGGGGGGGGGGGGGGGTGTTGGTGTGGGGTAGTGGTGGGTATTTCGTGTGGTGTGGTGTGTGGGGGTGGGGTGGTGGTTGGGTGTAATTCGTGGTGTGTGGTGGGGTGGGGGTGTGTGGTTTGTGGTGTTGGTGTGTGTGTTTGTTTCGTTGTGGGGTTTGGGGGTGGTTTCGTGTGTGGTGTGTTTGGTTGTGGTTTTTTGTGTGTGGGGTGGTGTTTCGTGTGTGGTGTGTGTTTTTGTGTGGTGTGTGGTTGTGGTGTGTTGGGGTGGTGGGTGGGGTGTGTTGGTGGGTTGGTGGTTTTTTTCACGTGTTGGTTGTATGTGTGTGCCGTTAATTTTTTTTTTTTTGTGTGGTTTTTTTTGGTGCGTTTTTTGTTTTTTGTGGTTTTGTTGGTATGTTTTGTGTGTGTGGGTATGTGTTTTTCCTTGTTGGTTTTTTGTGTTTTTTGTGGTTTTTTTTTTTTGTTTGTTTTTTCTTTTGGTGTGGTGTTTTTTTTTTTTGTTGTGTTTAGTGGTGTGTATGTGGGTTGTTTTTTGTTTTTTTTTGTTGTGGTGTCCTGTCCGAGTGTGGTGGGTGTTGTTTTCGTGGTTTGTTGTGTGTGGGTTTTTTGGGGTGTTGTTATTTTTGGTGTTGTTTTTTGTGGGTGGTTTGGTGTGGGTGTGGTTTTTTTTGTGTGTGGTGGGTGTTTGTGTGGGGTGTTTGTGTTTTTTTTCTGGTTGGGTGGTGTTGGTGGTTGATATATTATATTTTTTTTTTGTATGTGGTTGTGTGTTTGTTTTTTATGGTGGTTTTGTTGTTTTTTTTTTGTTGGATGGTGGGGGTGGTGGGTTTTGTTTGTTGTGTGGTTTTTTTGTTGTGTTTGTTGGTTGGGGTTTTGGTTGTATGTGGTGGGTGGTTGTTTTTTTTGTTGTTGTTTGGGGTGTGGGTTGTTTGTTTTTTGTATGGGTTGGTGGTGGGTTGTTTTTTGTTGTTTGTGGTTGTTTGTTTTTTTTTGTATGTGGGTGGGGGGGGTTTTTTGTGTAATGTAGTGGGGTGAGGTCGTAACCTTTGGGATTTTTTTTGTAAACTCCGCGCTCCTCTTTTTTAACTCTCTAATTTTTTTGCCTGTAGATTTTATTTTTGCCGTTTTTTGCTTCACATGATGGGAAATTTTTTTTGCCCCGTTTTGGCCTTCCCCACGATGTGGACAGAGCAATCACCCTAAAAGTCCTTTGGGCCCTCTGTTCCCCCCTGCCCTCACCAGTGTCCCCTCCCAAATCTGGCCATCAACAAAAAAAAAAAAAAAAATAATAATGTAATTAATTTATTTATTAATTATTTATTATTATTATTATTATTTTTACTACACCTCTCCAAAAAATATATTACACAACATTCCACACACACAAAATTTTTTTATTGTAACTTCCCCCTTTTTTTTTTTTACCCCCCAAACCTTTTTTTTTCCCCCAGCAGATTTTTTTTTTTATAGTTGGTTTTGCTTTTTTCATTTTCCGTTTTTTTTCCCCCACATTCCCCCTGCCCTTTTTTCCCAGGAAATAAAATCCCCCCGAAACAAAATTAAAAATTTAACTTTATTTTACGTTTTTCAATTTTTACCCTGTTTTCCTAAGTAAAAATCATTAAATTATAAATAATCAACAAAAAGACCCCGATTTTTGTTCCGCACCCGTCAATCCAATTAACATAAAATTAATCCCACCCTTACCCTGTTTGTGAGGGTCCCCCCCCCCCCCCCCCCCCCCCCCCGCGGAGGCCCCGGAACAAAAAAAACGAGAACAATGAAAAAACCCCAATACTTTATTGGGCCCCCCACCCTTCGCTCCATATTTCCCCACGGATGGCTTACGTCATCGAGCCCCTTCCCCCCCCCTTCCAATGGCCAATAAAACCGAAAAACCTGAAAACCAACCTTTTGGAACAACCCTAAAAAAGACCTTCCCTTACTGGGTCCAAAATTTAACAAGTTCCCGCATGGCCCCTGTTTTTTGGGGTTCAACACAAGAATCTTGCCTAATAATCCCCTCCCCCATTAAGCGAATCCCTTGTTTTAATTAAACGATTTATGCCCCCCCCATTCCCTACAATATGTTTTTTGGTTGTGTTTTTTTTGTTTGTCAGTACTGTTTTTTTGTGTGTGTTGGGGTGTTTGGGTGGTGTGGTGGTGTGTGTGTGTTTTTTTTCCGCGTGTGGGGGTGTTAACAAATGGTTTTTCCGTATATTTTTTTTTTTTTATTTGTGGTGGGGGTGTGTATGCGTTTGTGTTTTTTTGTGGTTGTTGGTTGGGGTTTTTTGTTATGGGTTTTGCGTTTGTTTGGTTGTTGGTTTTTTTTTTTTTTTTAATGCGTTTGGGGGTTTTTTTTTTTGTTCTTTGGTTGTGTGGGGGTGGGGTTTTTAATGGTTTTGTTTTTGGTGTGGTCCCCCCCCCAGTTTGGGTTGGTTTTTTTTTTTTTTTTTTTTTTTTTTTTTTGTTGTTGTTTTTTTTTTTCTGTTTTTTTTTGTTTTTTTTGGTGTTGGTGTTGGTGGCCTTTGGTATGTGGGTGGGTGGGGGGTTCCCCCTGTATGGGTTTTTTGGTGGTCCCCCCTTGTTTTTGGTTTTATGTGGTGGTTTGTTGGGGGGGGTTTGGGGTAAAAAATGTGTGTGGTGGTTTTTTTTTTTTTTTGGGTTTAATGGTGGTTGTGGGGGGTGTTTTGTAATGTTGTTGGTGTGTTTTGTTTTTTTTTTTTTGTATGTGGTGGTGGTTTTTTTTTGTTAAAATATTGGTTTGTTGTTGTTTTTTTGTATGTTGGGTGTGGGGGGGTGGTTTTTTGCCAATGTGGGGGTTGGGTGGGGTTTTTTTTTTTTTTGTTGTGGTGTTTTTTTTTTGTTTTTTTTTGGTGTGGTGGTGTGTTTTTTTTTTTTTGGGGGTGGTGGGGTGGGTGAAAGAAAAGACGTTTTTTTTCGTCCTCAGCCTTTTCCATTCAGAGTTAATACCGTGGGTTTTTTTTTTTCTCTTCCTCAGAAAACCAAAATGCCAAAATTATCTGGGGAAAATCAAAAAAAATTACTTTTTTTTTACTGGTTCTAAAATGCAATAAAGGAAATTGTGGAAATTCTCATAAAATTTCTCTAATGTTTTTTTTACTGGCCCCTCCACCCATAAAAATTTTTGAACCAAATCCCTTCCCTAAATTATTTTTACAATTACTCTTGTAAAACCATTTTCCAACTACCTTTTTTTTTTGACTTTAGCAGAGTGGACAGGGCAACCCTGGGGGTTAAAAACCATCTGGAACAAGTTTTTTTTTTTTAAACAAAAACTGTTCCCCCCCCCCCGAAGTGGGGGTGTGTGGGGGGGTTGTTCGTGGGGTGTGTGTGGGTGTGGTGGGGGTTTGTGGTTTTCGTGGGTGGCGTGTTGTGTGTGGGGGGGTTCGTGTGTGGCCCGTGTGGTGGTTTTCGTGGTTGTTGGTGTGGGGTGGTGGGTTTTTTTTTTTTTCCGTGTTGAGTGGTGGTGGGGTGTTTTCTGGGTGAAGTTGTGTGGTGGTTGGGGGTTTTTTTTTTTTCGTGTGAGTGTTGGTTGGTGGGGGTGACAGTGGGGGTGTTTGTTGTGTGTTTTTTTTTTTTTTTCGCGTGGTGAGTGTAAAAAATGTGTTTGGTTTTTTTCGCCGTGTGTGTGTTTTATTTTGTTTGGGCGGGCATTTTTTTTTTTCTGTGTTTGTGTGGGGTTTTTTTTGCCGTTTTTTGTTGTTTGGGGTTATTTAAAAAGTTTTTTTGTTTTTTTTTTTTTTTTTTTTTTGGTGGTTTTTTTTTTTGTTTTTAACGTTGGTGTGGTTTTTTTTTTTTTTTTGTGGTGTGGGTGCTTTTAAGTTTTGGGTGGTTTTTGTTTTTTTGTTTTTGTTGTTGGGGTGTTTTTTTTTTTGTGGTGTGGTGTTGTTTTGTTTTTGGTTGTGTTGGGTTTTTGGTGGTTTGTTGGGTGTGTGGGTGGTTGTCCCTTTTTTGGTTGGGCGGGTGTGGTGGTTTTTGTGGGGGGGGGTTTGTGCGTTGGGTGTTGTTTTTTGATGTGGGTTTTTTTTTTGTGCGTTGGTTTTTTGAAGTGTGGTTTGGTGGGTTTTTTGTGTTGGTAAATTTTTTGGGTTTGGTCCACCCCCCCTGCCCTTTTGTTGTGGGTTTGGTGTGGGGGTTTTTTTTTTATTTTTTCCCGTGGGTGTGGCTATGTGTTGTTGGGTTGGTTTCCGTGGTGGGTGTTTTTTTGGTTTGGTGTGGGTTTTGGTTTTCGTGTGTGTGTTTTGGTGTTTTGTGGTGTTATTTCCCCGTGTGTTTGTTGGTGTTATTTTCGTGTGTGTGTTTTTGGTGTGGGGTTAAAAATTTCGGGGTGGGTGTTGGTCCCCCCCCCTTTGTTTTTGTTTGTGGTGGTTGTTGGGGGGTTGGAATTCATGTGTGCCGTGGGTGGGGGGTGTTTTCCGTTGTTGTTGTGGTGGGTTGGCGTGTTTTTTATCCCGGCGTGGTGGTGTTAATAAAAAATGTGTTTTTGGTGCGCATTTTTTTTTTTTTTTTTTTTCTGTGTTTTATGCGTTTTGGTGTTTTTGGGGTGTGTGGTAAATTGTTTTTTTTTTGGGGTGTGGTCCCCCCCCCCCCCCCCCCCCCCTGTTTTTGGGGGGGGGGGTGGTGTGGGGGGGTGTTTTTTGTTTTTTTTTTTTTTTGTGGGGTTTAATTATGTTTTTTTTTTTCTGTGTTTTTTGTTTTTTTTTTGTGGTTGGGGTGGTTTTTTTTTTTGGTGTGTTTTTTGTTTTTTTTTGTGGTGGTGTGGGTTTTTTTTTGGTGGTGTGGTTGTGCCTTTGAGTGTGGTTGTTGTGCCGTGGTTTTCTGGTGTGGGGTGGTGGTTGGTTTTTGTTTTTTGTTTGTGTGGGGTTTGTTTTTTTTTTTTTTTTTTTTTTTTTTTTGTTGGGGTGGTGTTTTTTTTTTTTTTTTTTGTTGTTTTTTGTTTTTTTTTTTTTTTTGTTTATTTTGTTTTTTTTTTTTTTTTTTTTTTTGTTTGGTGGTAGAGGGTTATATGTTTGGGTTTTGTTTTGTTGTGGTGTTCCCCCCCCCCCCTGGCCCATGTGGTTTTTTCTGCAATGTTTGGCGCAAATATTTCTGTTTGTGTGTGTGGGGGGGGGTTTTTTTTTTTTGTGTTGTGCGTTTTTTTTTTTTTTTTTTTGTTCTTTTTTTTTGGGTGAATTTGGTTTGGGTGGGGGAGGTGAGTGGGGGTTTTTGGTTTTTGTGTGTTGGTTAGTTTTTTGTGTGTTAAGGGTTTTGGTGGGGTGTTTTTGGTTTTTTTTATCTGTTTCCGTCCCCCTTGTTTTTAAGTTGTTTTTTTTTTTTGTGTTGGGGTGGGGGGGTTTTTGTTTTTTTTTTTATGGTTTTGGGGGGAAAATAAAATTCCCCTGAAAAAAATAATTTAAACTTTTTTTTACGTTTTTTCATTTTAAACTGAAAAATTTCCCCCCTTAAAAAATGAATATTAAAATTTTCCCATATATAACTATGAATCCCAAAAGGAAACCCAGAAATAATTTTCCGTCATCACCAATAAAGTGGATTAAATTGTTAACCCTTAACCCATGGTGGTTGGGGGGGGAATGCTCGAAGCGACTAATAACGAGAACCCCAATTAACCCCCTTTCCCCCCTTTTTATGGCCCCCACTCTTGGGCCCACATTTTTTGTTTTTTACGATGGGCCCACGTCCCCCCCAACCGAAAGCCCCCTTTCCCCCCCCTTTTGCTTGCCCATGAAACGAAAAAACCTGAAACCCTGAAAAAACCACCTAAGACCTTTCTCCGTGGTCCCGCATTTAACAAGTCCCCCGCATAAAAACCTTATTTTTGTCCCCCCCACAATAAATAAATCCTTTTACTAATATAATCCCATTACGATCCCCTTTTTAAATACGAAAATGTCCCCCATTCCCCTTTAAACCAAATATATTTGTTTAAAAAATATAATGGGTAATAATATATATATATAAATATATATATATATGTGTGTGTGTGTTTGTGTGTGTGAGTGTTTGTGTTGTGTTGTAGTGTGTCTGCTTGTGTGTGTTCGTGTTTGTGTGTGTGTGTGTTCGGGTGTGTTGTGTTCGTGGTGTGTTGTGGTGTGTGTGTGTGTGTTCGTGTGTGTGTGTGAGTGTGTGTGTGTTTTGGGTTTTGTGTGTTCGCTGTTTTTGTGTTTGTATGTTTCCCGGTTTGTGGGTTGTGCGTGTTTTTTTGTTTGTTTATGTGTGTGGGTTAGTGTGTGGGTGGCCCCACTTGGGCCCTTTTTCGGGTGGGGCCAACGTCCGAGCCCCTTTTCCCTTGCCAAAGAACGAAAATTAAACCAAAACCCAAAAAAGTAACACCTTCCCCCGGGCCCAATTACAAATCGAAAAGCTTATTTTTTCACATAATTTAAAAAATTTCTAATAAAATCCCCCTTGCATATTTTAAATACGATAAAGTCATTCGTTTTTCAATAAGGGTGGGATAGTTATATATATAAATATATATATATAATATTTTATATATATGTGTTTTTGTGTGTGTGTGTGGTTTTGTGTGTATGTGTGTGTGTGTGTGTGTTTTTTGTGTGTGTTTGTGTGTATTTTTGTGTATTTTTGGGTTTTGTTTTTGTGTTGTTGGGATGTGTGTTTTTCTTGTGGTGTGTTTCCCTGTGTTTTCTTTTGTGCGGGCGTTGTTGTGTCGTATTTTGTTCTTGGGGTGTGTTCGTTTGTGTGTGTGGGGTGTTTCGTGTGGGGTGTGTGGGGTATTCGGGGGTTTTGTGTGTGCGGGGGGTGTGTGTTGGGGGTTGTGTGTGTGTGTATTCGTTTTGGGGGGGGTGTTTTGGTGGGGTGGTGTTTTCGTGGTGTGTAAAGTGTTCGGGGGTGTTGTGGGGGTTTGTTCGTGGGTTTTGGGGGTTAGTGGTGTGTGTGTTTCGGGGTGTGTGTGTAATTTTTCGTGTTGGTGTGGGGTTTGTGTGTGGGTGTGTGGGTGTGTGTTTGTGTTGTGTTCACGTGTGTGTTGTTTTTGTGGTATTTTTTCTGTGTGTGTTTATGCGGGGTTTTTGTTTTTTTGTGTTGGGGTTTTGCTTGTGTGTGTATGTTTCTTGTTTGGTGTGTTGGTTTTTTTTTGTTTCTTTTTATGTGGTGTTTTGGGGTTGGGGTGTTTGGGGTGTGGTGTTTGAGTGTGTATGTTTTGGGGTTTTGGGGTTTTTGGTGTTTGGGGTGTGTGTGTGTTTGGGGTGTTTTTGGGGTGTGGTTTGTGTGTTTTTTTGTGGTTTTATTATGTTGTATTTTTTTGGGGGTTTGTTTTTTTTGTGTGTATGCAAATTTTTTGTGTGTAATGTTTTTTTGTTTGTGTGGTGGTGGGGGGAAAATGGGGGTTCTGCTATGCGCATATCTGTGTGTGTGTGTGTTTTAAAGGGAAAGAAAATTATCCCTATTTTTTAAAAAATCGATAATGGCAGATATTGTGTGACAAAAAAAAGGGGATGGGAACTTGGGAAATTTGGGCAGAAGAAGGGGTCCAGGGGGTTTAGGTTTTCAGTTTGTTCATTGCCCCGGGGGGAAGGGGGGGGGGGGGGGGGGGGTTGGGGGGGGACTTGGGCCCTCCGTGGCTTGTGACTGGGCCAAGGGTGGGGCCAATGGGTAGAAAATTCCTGTCCTGTTATAAATCGCTTTCGAGGGAATTTCCCCACATGGAAGGAAATTTATTTAAATAGGTTTTTTGGGAAAAATTGAAAGGAGGAAAATCTGGCTTTCCCCTTTTTGGGTCGTTTTGTGTTGGGGTTTTTAGAATTTTAAAGCTTACCCTAGAACGGGTTTAAAATTAATTTTTTTCGGGGATTTATCTCTGAAAACATAAACAAAAACCACACACACACACAAACAAAAACCACACCCACAAAAAAACACAAAAACCCCCACACAAAAACACACATAAAAAAACACAAACACACAATAAAGAAAAACAAAACCCAAAACCACCAAAAACATACACAAACAACACACACAAAAATAAACACACACAAAAAAAAAACC
>NW_023645458.1:0-5000 GCF_015228065.2 Penaeus monodon
AAAACCATTTTGTTTTCCCGGGAACAAAAATTATATAAAAAATAAAAAAAAAAAAAAAATTAAAAATATTAATATTTTATATGTAAAAATTTAAAAATTATATATAAATATATATATTATAAAATATAAATTTATAATATATTAAAAATTTTAATATTATATATATTATAAATTATTATATAATATAATATCTATTTTTTTATATAATATATTATATATTTTATAAAAATAATAAAATTATATTTTTAAAAATTTTTATAATAATATAATATATAATATTATATATATATATATATATATAAATATATATTTTATATATAATATATTATATATATAATATAATATATATATTATAATATTTATTAAAATTTTAAATTATTTTAATTAATATTATATATTATATATTATTTTTTCGAAAACGTGGCCTTCGGTTACATCAAAAAATTCAGTGCTCTAAGCATCTGTACGTTATTTTCTTTTTTTTTTTACCCTTATTAACCATGTCCTACGAAGAAAAAAGGGTTTAATTGAGAAAAATCTAAAAAACATGTACTAATTAAGACTTACATACTTTGCGTTTATTTTGCGGGGTTCTTTTTATTGTATGTAATGAAAACTGTACACGCATAAGTAAGTAAAATTGGTGTAACTTTAATTGTTACTAGTCTTTTTATTACTCTTTGGGGTTTTTGGGGTGTGTGTTTGTGTGCGTGTATGTGGGGTGGATGTTTTGTGTGTGTGAATGGTGGTGTGTGTGTTGGGGTTGTGTGTATTGTGGGTGTGTGTGTTGGTGGGTGTTTGTGTGTGGTGTGTGTGGGTGTGTGTGTGTGTGTGTGTGTGTGTGTGTGTGGGTGCGTGTGCTGCGTGGGCGTGCGTGTGCAAAACAAGCACATACAACGAAAAGGCACCTGTATACAGTTTGCACGACAGAACCGCTTCTAATACCAGCCCAACGAGCAGACTCACTGAAACAGTTCCCAACCCCGTTACTACACACACAACCCTCCCCGAATTTAAAACCACAGCGTGATAACGAACTTTTTTACGTCTTTTGATTTGCAGACGACAACAAAGATAGATGAAGTTTAAAATAGATGAATGATAGGAGGACGGTTTCTTTTAAAGGCGATGTCGCTTAAAAAGCAGGAGCGGTAGTGGGGAGGGGAAGGGTACCAGGGGTCGTCGGCGGGCAATGGCGCAGTTTTGGGGCTTTGTGGGGGGAATTTGCCTTTCGTGATCTAGACTTATTACATAGGAATCTATCTTATTTTAAGCATTTCATATATTTTAATCAATGTAAAATTTACAAAAAAAAAAGTAATTATATATTAAATTTATATATATTATAATATATTTATTTATATTATATATATATAATTTTTTTTTTTTAATTTATATAATATTTTTAAATATATATATATATAATATATAAATAATTATTTTTTTGTTTATTTATTAAATATTTTATTTTAATTTAATTTTAATATAAAATATATTATTATTTTTTTAATAATATCTATTATTAAAAATTATATTATTTATATGTATGCCAGGGATATATCTAGTTGTGTTTGTTTGTATTGAATATATTTAATTTTTTTAATATATATATAATATTATATATAATAATATATAATATATTATATTTGTTGTGTGTGGTTTTTGGGTGTGTGTGTGTGTGTGTGTGTGTGTGTGTTTGTGTGTGTGTGTGTGTGGTGTGGTTGTGTGTGTGTGTGTTTATTATTTATTATTTATATATATTATTTATATACTATAGAATATATAGATATATATATATTATGTATATATATTATATTTATTTATATTATAAAATAATATATTATATACGTATTGTTCATATAAAAACTTGAATAAAAAATATCATTATACGTACTTGTACGTACTCTACCATACATATCAGTATTTTAATATATTATATATTATTATATATATATATTATATATATAATTAAAATTTATTTTAAAATAAGCAGGCCGCGGGGGCCGATGTTAGAGCATCGGTCGACTTCACGAGGGCCAATTGAGTTCGAGGGGTTCGATCCCCGGCCGGGTTTTTGTTCCCTTGGGGAAAGGAACTTCACCTCGATTCCCCTACCTAGCCACTGGGGGCCAAGCCACCCCAAAGTCATGCGGGTCCCAAGTCCGGATAAATAAGAAATATTCCCAAAAAAGGTACCACCGGCAATCCCCGTGGAAAGGAAATGGGGCCCCTACCCGTACTCACCCCAATATCTCAAAACATAAAACCCAAAAAAGTATCATGCAGTGATCACGGCGGCTAAAAACATGAACTACCGTTAAAAAAAAAAAAAAAAAAAAAAAAATTTATATATATATATATATATATATATATATATATTTAATAAAGTGTGTTGGGTGTGTGGTGGTGTGTGTGTGTGTGGGGTGTGTGTTGGTGTGGTGTGTGTGGTGTGTGAAGGTATGTTGTTGTGTGTGTGGTTGTGTGTGTGTCCCGGGGAAAAAACTTTAGCGTATTTTGCAAATTTTTCCCAATAGTTTGTTCATCTTCGTGGTTTTAGTGAGCTATTTTCGAAACCGGGGGTTTTTAAAATGATAGAGAGCAGATTCGGGGTTTTAAAAAGGCCGTGTTTTGACTTGATATATTCCCCCTTTAACGTGGTACTGTAGGCCCGGGGGTCAAGAAGTACTTTTATCCAATTCCCCTTTCATTCTATTCTTATAAAGGAAAAGAAGGGCATTTCAATTTTTCTTAATTCAAAAATGATCATTTTAAAAGATAAGAATATCTCTTTTAAATTTAAAATTTAAAAACTAACTTTACACCCCCTTCCCCTTTTTTAAAAGATTATAAAGCAATAAAAATCCGAAAAGATATAAAAAAAAGGGACTTAACCAAGACCCGGGAACCCCCCCCCCAGGATTTTTAGTTTTCTTAACTCGTTCCTTAAATTTGTTTTCCCACATTGAGTGAATTAAAATTTTTGAATTAAAACCCCGTCATGTTTGCTAATCAATAAAGATAAATTTATGTTATTTAAATAACCACGGTGCCGAAATTAAAAAAATAAATTCTACATTCCTGAGCGGCTAAATCACTCATTGTTTTTCTTCTGCTCTTTAATTAATCGATCCATTTTAAAAAAATTTCCCTTTCACAACTAGAACTGTCACCTTCGATAATGCAATTTTTATCCCCGCTTATAAAAAAAAAATTTTTGACATTTTGGGGTTTCTGAATCATGTTTCTCTCCTCTCACCGGATTTTTCCATATATATATATATATAATATAAAATATATATATAATAATTTTATATTAAAATTTATATATAATATATATAATTTTAATAACACAACCAAATTTTTATATATAATATTTAATTTTATAAAATTTTAAAATTTTATATTTTATACAATAAACATATATATACTAATATAAAAAAATTAAAAATTATATTATATAAAATATATATATATATATATACATATAAAACCACCACAACACACACACTACACACAACACACACACACACACCACACACACACACATATAAATATATATAATTAATTATATATATATATATATATAAATATATATATTTATATGTATGTAATCCTTTTTATATTAAAAATTTTAAAATATATATATTTATTATATATATTATTATATATATATATAATATATATATATATAATATATAAATATATTATATCCGAACAAAAATCGGATCGCGTATACACATATAATTTCATATATATACATATAAGTATATTATTACATATAATATATCATTAATTAAATATATATGATATAAATTTATATTACATTATATATAATATATATATATATATATATATATTATATGAATATTACATATATATTATAAATTATATATATATATTAAAATATATATATATATATATATTTCCAGAAAAAAGATCGTGATCCGGCGTTACAATTAATACAATATAATAATATATATGTATATAAATTAATATTACATTATAATATATATATATAATATATATATAATTTTATATATATATATATTGATTATATATATTTATATATATATATATATATATAATATTTATATATATATCCAAACAAGAATCGTGTCCGGCTGTATTATTCATTTCCAATCCATGCCCATGGTCTCAAAATTTTGTTAATTTACTTACTTTGGTACAAATCTTTAAAACCGTGCCATCATACCGCGCGGCTCGAGAGTCGGAATCTGTCTGAAAAAGGTGATGACAACCGTGCTCGCTCCCGTAACTGCTTCCCCCCTTTTTAATTTTGAAATTAAATTTAAAACAACCATTTGTAATTCTCGTATTATTTTTTTTTGCACTGTTATTTTTTTAAGCTAAAAATTGCTATATTCAAAAACCTTCAAATAAAAAGCGGATAAAAATTTTTGGTAGCTTTGGTATTCTGTAGCTCTTGGCGTGGTCAAAACAATATAAAAAAATAACCTTTTAATGTCGAATTAAAAATCGGTGTTATGTGTGTAGCACACACCGCGGCGCGCCGCGTCTCGTAAAGTTTTGTTTTTGGAATATAAAATGATTTTTTGGTTTCTTTTATAAAACGAGTAGTCACTGCACTCAAATAAAAACCGAAAGGAACAGAATTGGAGGGGAGGTCAACAGCCGGGCCCTTTGGGTGCCCAGGAGCGCTGGGTTGTAATCCGTCTAATACGGCTCAGGTCAAAGTTGAACCTTCTTCTTTTATCGCCCCCACCTACTGGCCCCGCCCTTCCCACCTCTCTCCGGATTTCAATTATGTTCATCATCAGTAAATCAGGAAATATTTATATTTTTTTTTAAACACGTTGGAACCCAAAACCCTGAAGTGACGAAGGACGAAAAAATTTAGACATTTTCCCCGCCCGGGGGAGTAAGGGCGTTGTCACCACAATATATGTGTGTGTGTTTGTGTGCGGAGTGTGTGGCTTAATATAAAATTGTATATATTTATGAGAAAATTTTTATACTAT
>NW_023645459.1:0-8119 GCF_015228065.2 Penaeus monodon
CTATTTTTATTTTTCAAACCAATTTTATTAAAATTATTTTTAAACCCCCAAAAAAACACAACCCCCCCAAAAAAAAAAAAAAAAACACACCATAAAATTTATTTTTAAAAATTTTTTTACAATATATATATATAAATTAATTTATAAATTTATAATTTTAATTCTTTTTTAATTATTATTAAAATTTTAAATTTAATTTTAAAAAAAAAATTTAAAAATTTTAAAAATTTATTTTTAAAAAATTTTTAAAAAAAATAATTTATTAAAAAAAAAAAATTTTAAAAATTTAAAAATTTATTTTTAAAATAAAAAAAATTTTTTTTAAAAAAATTTTTTAATTTAAATTTTTAAAATTAATTATATTTAAAAATTTAAAATTTTATTTTAAAATTAAAATTTATATTATAATAATTTAAAAAAAATATTTAAAAATTTTTTTTTTAAATTTATAATTTTATTTAAAAAATATAAAAAAAATTTAAATTAAATTAAATTTTTTTTAAAAATAAATATATATATATATATATATATTATATATATAAAATATATATATATTATATATATTAAAATATATATATTTTTAATATATTAAAATATAAAAATATATATATATATATATATATATTATATTATATTATTTTATATATAAAAACTACAAAATTATGTGGGTGTGTGGGGGGGTTGTGGGGGGTTTGTGTGTGTGCGTGTGTGTGTTTTGGTGGTAATTTTATATATATTATATTTATATAAATATATAAAATATATTATATATATAAAATTTATATATAATTTTTTGTGTGTGTGTGTGTGTGTGTTGTGGGGTGTGTGTGTGTTGTTTGGGGATGTGTTTTATATAATATATAAAATATATATATATATATATATTATAATTTAAAATATAAAAAGTTTTGTGTGGGGTGTGGGGTGTGTGTGTGTTTTGTGTGGTGTGTGTGGGTGTGTGTGTGTGGGTGGGGGGGAGTGTTTTTTGGGGGGGGGGGGGGTGTGGTGGGGTGTGTGGGGGTGGGGGGGGGTGCGAGTGGGGTGTGTGTGTGTGTGGGTGTTTGTGTGGGGGTGGGTGTGGGTGTGGTTGGGGTGTGTGTGTGTTGTGTGTGTTTTGGTTGCTTTTGAAAAAAAAAATATAAAAACCCTTTTTTTCCCCTCCCTTAGGGGTTTTCCCCAATAGGCCCCTTTCTAAACCTTGCGTAGACAGCTTTACCCAATCAAAGCTTTTTTTAAAATTTTAAAACCAAATATTTACAAATAAGAATTGACCCAAGGGAACCTTTCTTGAAATTACGGGCATTTAAAAACATAAAATCTTCACGGGATCATTGTTTTCCACTTTAAATTTTTCTTGATGAAAAGGGCAGCAATCGTATGATGTCCTGGGATATTTTTAAAAATTTCTTTTTTTTTTAAACCCCACTGGCAAACGGGTTAATACAAAGGCGAATGTTATTGCCCTTTTTTTTATTAACTTATTTTATGTATCCAGCATGTTTGTTTTGATAACAAGTAATGAAATGAAAAAAGACTTTCCCACACTAAATTTAAATGTTTCTTATCAATTTTTTTGTTTTACAATAAACATAGTAAACGTGTATTGGTATTACATTTTTTTACTACGTTTCCTGCGCCGTGTTTTGTCAGAATTAGTAAAAACGCTTCAAAATCGAACGGCCTGTTCTCATTGGGCAAAAAGGGGTCAGTGTCAAACGCACTAGTGCGCCTCTCAGATACCGGGTCCGGGAGATAAATACTTTTATCTGACACATGAATCAGTGCGTTTTTTCGACGAATTGAACTCTCATAACAGAATTTTTGTGGGCCTCACGCGTGCCTTGAAAGGAGGCCTCGGCGCGGGTCGTAAGTCGGAGGGTAAAACATTTTTAGGCCCCCCCCCTTACACTGTGTCTTCTTCTAAAAGCAGGGGGAAACTTCTCGTCGCAGATTTTCAGCAAGACTCTTTATCGTTTGTCAAATCCCGCGGAACCAAATTTTATCGTTGAAAAAAACTTTTCGTCTGTATTAACCTGCTTAAATCGCAAATTACCCTTTCTAAAGAGTGTGCCAATTTCAGATACCAAATTTATTTTGAAGGCTAGTTTATATTATAATATTTTTTTTTTCTTGGGATGTTTTCCCTTTAAACCAAAGTAAACTAACGGTATTAATCAGCACTATTTCAGTCTAGCGATTTTTCCCAAATGCGGATTTTTTTTTTAAATTCCTGAAAAAACTTTTACATTGTTAAATGTGTATAGAGGGTTTTTACTTTAAAAAAATTACTAAATTTTTAAGTTAACGATTTTTCCGTAAAGTTCAGCAAACTCCAAAAAGTTCCACGTATAAATATATTCCAATCTATGTACTTATTACTTACAACGTTGTACACACACACAAAAACACCACCACACACACACACACACACACACACACCACACACACACACCACACACACAACAACACAACCCACACACACCCACACACCCCAACACACACACAACCCCCACCGCCACACAAACACACACACACAACACACACAACACACACACACACACACACACAACACACACACAACAACACCACACACGTACGCCCCTATAAAATATATAATATATAATATATATATATATATATATATATATATATATTAATATATATATATATATTATACATCACACACATACCACATACATCATATGCATACAAAAATCATACTTACATACTCATCAAATACATACATCTAATACATACATAATAATACATACAACTACAACTACATAATCATACTAATATATCTACATACATACATACTACATCAACATACATAAAAATACTACATACATCATCTGCATGCATGAAAACCATCAACCTGCCCATGCAAAAAGCATACATCTTATGCATACATCATCAACTACATACATACAACATACATACTACAACATAAATCATAGATACTACATACATCTACCCATACATACATACTACATACATACAAATTTCATACATACATACCTAGTATGTATGTATGAAATTTGATGTATTTTTTTGTATGTATGTATTTTATGATGTAGGGTTTAGTATTTTTATGATTTTATGTTTATGTTGTATGTATGTAGTATGTATTTGTAGTATGTATGTATTTTTGCATACAGGTATGCGTTTGCAGGGTTTTGCAGGGCATGGTTACATGCAGCCATGATGTATGAGTATGTTTTTTTATGTATGATGTATGTATGTATGAAATTATTAGTATGTTGTATGTATGTATGTAGTATGTATGTTGTATGTATGTATGTTATGTATGTATTTGTTGATGTATTAAGATGTAGTTGTTGATCATGTATGTATGTTGATGGTGTGAGTATAAAATATATATATATATTATATTATATATATATATTTTATATATATATATATATATATATTTATATTATATTTATTTGTTGGTGGTGGTGTGTGTGGTGTGTGTGGTGTGTGGTGTGTTTGGTCTGTGTGGTGTGGTGGGGGGTGGTGGGTGTGTGTGTGGGGTTTTTGGGTTTGTGTGTGGGGGGTGGTTTTTGTGTGTGGGGGTGTGTGTGTGTGGTTTGTGTGGGTGTGTGGTGGTGTGGTGTTGTGTGTTTTTGTACAACTTTGAAAGATATAAGTCCCTGATTGGACATATATTTATAGTGGAACATTGGATTTGCGAACTTTAAACCGGTCATCGTTGAACTTAAAAATTTTTAGTAATTTTTTTAAAATAAAAAACCCTCTTCACATTTAACAATGTAAAAGTTTTTCAGGTAATTTCAAAAACCAGCAGTTAAAAATGCTGACTGAAATAGTGCTGCTTTAATCCCAGATTATTTTTTAGGGGGTTTTTTAAAGGAAACTCCCAAAAGGAAAAAAAAATTTTATAATATAACTACCCTTCAAAAAAAATTTTGTGTATCTAAAATTTGGCCACCTTTTTCAGAAGGATAATTACCCGGATTTAAGCAGGTTGTTTACAGACAAGCATTTCTTTTCAACAGAAAAAATTTTTGGTTTTCCCGCTGATTTTGACAAAGATAAAGAGTCTTGCTAAAAATTGCCGAGCCCAGTTCCCTCTCCTTGAGAAGACAGACATCGTCGAAGGTTCCTAAAGATGTATACGTCCGTAAATTACGACCCGCACCGAGCCTCCTTTCCCAAGGGGCACGGGGTATGGCCCACAAAAAATTCTTTTTTGGAGATTTTAAATTTGTCGAAATCGACTGATTCATTTTCAGTAAAAATATATTATCCCGGACCCAGGGGATTGAGGGCGTCACCTAGTGCGTTTGAACCCCTCGACCCCTTGTGCCCAAGAGAACAGGGCGTTCGATTTTGGGCGTTTTGACTAATTCTGACAAAACACGGGGAGTGAACACAGTAGTAACAATTTTAATACCCAAATACCGTATCTATGATATGATTGTAAACAAAATATTGATAAAAACATAAATTTTTTGGGGTGGGAAAAGGGCTTATTTTACTTAACATATTTGTTATCAAAACAAACATGCTTTTGGGATACAAAAATAAGTTAATAAAAACAAGTGGGAATAACATTTTGCCTTTGTATTAATCAGTCTTTCCAGTGGTTGAAAAAAAAAAATTTGTAAAAAAATCGAGGACCATACAGATTGCTGCTGTCACAAGAAAATTAATTGGGAAACAAAGATCCTGTGACAGATAAGTTTGCTAAATGCCAGTAATTTCAAAAAGGTTTCCTTTGCTCAATTCTTATCTTGAAAATTAATTTAAATAATAATTTAAATATTTTTAATTTAATTTAAAAGGGGTTTTGTAATTATTAAAAAATTTTTAAATTAAATTTTAAATTTTAAATTTTTTTGGGGGTTTTGGGGGTTGGTTTTTTGGGGGGGGGGTTTTTTTTTTTTTTTTTTGGGGAAAAAACAACAAAAAAAACAACACAAAACACACACAACCCCAAAAACCCCCCCCAAACACCAAAAAACACACACAACCAAAAAAAAAAAAAAAAAAAAAAAAAAAAACAAAAAAAAAAAAAAAAAAAAAAAAAAAAAAAAAAAAAAAAAAAAAAAAAAAAAAAAAAAAAAAAAAAAAAAAAAAAAAAAAAAAAAAAAAAAAAATATTTTATATTATATATATATAAAATATAATTTATATATTTTTAAATAAAAATAACAAAAAAAAAAAAAAAAAAAAAAAAAATATAAAAAATATATATATATTATATATTTTTAAAATAATATTATTATATATTTTAATATATAAAAAAAAAAAAAAAAAAAAAAAAAAACAAAAATATATTTTAAATATATATATATATGATATATATATATAAAATATATATAATATATTATATTATATTTTTTTTTTTTTTTGTGGTGTGGGGTGTGTGTGTTCGGTGTGTGTTTTTTGGGTGTGTGTGTTGTATAGAAGAAAAAGATAATAAAAAAAAAATTAGTTTAAGATAGATAGATAAATCAGGGTTTTTCTCATTTTTTTTTGTATGACACCCTAAACCCGGTTCCTTTTCGTACATCACTGATGCTGATCATAATTTCTCATGTTGCCCCTGTATTTACCGAAAATAAATCAAAAGCAAACTTATTTTTAAAAGAGAATGATTTGCAAAACCAAACCAAAAGAATTTATGTAAAATTTTTCCCGGGTTAAGTTAAATTAAATAAGTTTATTTACACCCCGGCTATCTGCTCAGGGTGGGGAACGTATTCATTTTATTATTTTGATATAGTCAGTATTTTCTGGTTTTAAGTTAATAATTTTTTTACCACCCCGGCTATCTGCTCAGGCTGGGAAAACATTATTACAGTTTTCATTTAAACTGCATTGTACAGTAGTCTGTAAATACTGTATTGTACAAGGTAAAAAAGAAAAATAAAGAAACTCATACAAAAAAACTTACTTTTTTTCTTTTGCCACTGTGTTTTCATAAAACCTTTTTGTTTACGGGAGTTTTACATATAAATTTAGGGGTAATACGAGTATACTTCCAATATATCAAAGAAATAAAATTCACAAGTTCTTTATACTATCTTTGGTGGTTGAAGGGTTACACAGACATTCCGAAATATAGTCTCAAAAGTTTTGTTTTTTTTCTTCTTCCACGTCTACTTTAGATTCATCCCACATCTTGCACCGTGCAGTTTCCAGTACATTCTGTAACCTAAGCGTATGCTGGCAATAACCCGTTACATTGTTGGTTTTACTCGGGCCCCCCATAGGAAGGCTTTCCATCTCCATATGTCCATACAAAAAGAAGTTGAAATTGCGCTCTTTGCATAAAATTTCTTACGCTCAATGCAACTCACAAATTTTCCCCTCGCCATCTGCTTTGAAAGAAATTTTGTGTCCGAAAGCCTTTGAGAGTCACAGAAAAGGGCGCCAATTCCCCGATACATTAAAATTCCATTGCGAGGAATATACCCCAGCTCCGTTGTGTTGCTGGCCCATTTTTTATTCTCAAATTTAAATTGATGTTGTAGTAAAACTATTTTTGTATACAGCGCAAGCACAAACCCCTTTGATCCGAGTACGTCCGTCGGCGGGGAAAACCCCATTACATCATCACCCAAGTTCTATGTGTTTTTTACCACTGCAACACGTTTGTTTTAAACACAGTTTTTGTCCCCGTTTCTTTGTTGTTTTTGTGGTAACATGTAAAGGGGCAGGATCAATGTTGAATTTTTCCATGGTGGAAGGATCGCCTTTAGTATTTCCGTCTACTCACTCACTTGCGTGATTTTTTGTTTCAGTTGTTTTTGGAAATCGAGGATACGAGGGGTTTTCTCAGAGCTTTGACCCCAAAAATGGGGAAAAAATATTATTTTTATTAAAAAGGATGGGAAGTTTTAATTTTGTCTCATGTTCACTTCCTTGCCCTTTCGGGGGGCCCAGGATAATCCCCATAGCCTATTTTGCCTTTCCCTTTAAGCATTTATTTTTGATTCCTTACATGCAAAAAGGCAGGGATGGTAGTCTACAACGACCTTATAAAACCAAGTAAAAAAGTTAGCGAACTTACATTTCCCCCTGTTCTCTCGACAAAATCTTTCAACGGGTTTTAAACTCTCTCAGAGTCTCTTCTTTAGAGAAAGGGTCATTCTGCATCTTTGCGTTTACCGAGTATTTTATCTTAATCAGTCCCTCCGGTCACCTAGCGAAAAATGTATGATAATGGATTGAGAGCCATTGTTTTTTCAGCAGACTAATCCACATCATGACCTTTTCCCTGATTTGTCAAGAATTATTTGCATCCCTCTTGGATGATGCCTGACCCTAGCATCAACATAGATATAATGGTTTTACCATCCCCAAATGGGGTACGCCACCAGCTTTTTGGGTGGACACTGAACAACATAGGGCTGAGAACTCCTCCCTGTGGCGTCCCAAGTTAAAAGATTTTGAAATGGAATTCTCACTACCCTGACAAGACACTTTCAGATTTTCGAAGTACATTCCAATCCAGCTCAATATCTTCCCGAAAGCCAAAGCTTTCTAATTTTTCTAAATAACTTTTCTGTTTTCAATGTCAAAAGCGACTTAAAGGGCAAAAAAACAGTGGCTTCCCCGATTTGGTTTTTAAAAAACTCTGCAAAGATGTTGCGTCACGTCCGGAAAAAACCCTAGTCTATGAAATAATTAAAAATTGTAACCCGTACCTGTCTGTTTAAAATTATCCCTTTTTGAATTTTAATATAACGAGGTTAAGAAATTGGTCGGTTTTTTCATGTTTGATTTTGCTATGGAAAATTAACTGCGCGTCCCGGGGGGAGCAGAAACTTGTGCAAACTGAAACCCGTATAGGGAAAAGGGGGGGTTACCCAAAAACCTGAGCTTAAAGGGGAGGGACACATAGTAATTATCCTCACCTGGGCGGACGCTTTTTTTTGACCGTGCTTGTTTTATTTCCAAACCATGACTCGCAAAGTGAGGGTCAGTACAAACACCAATCTCAAGGGATTTACGTGCATTTTAGAATATAAGGGGGTTCGAAAATTTTTGGGGGAAAAGTGAAGCTAAAAATTTTTTGGGGACGGGGGGGTTTTTTTTTGCCCAAAATTTGATTTTAAGGTAAAGCAAATTTTTCTTTTTTTTTGGG
>NW_023645460.1:0-2500 GCF_015228065.2 Penaeus monodon
TATCTACATTCTTCTGTACTGTATCTATTCTTCTACTCTTTCCTGTCCTTATCTATCATTGGATTATGTATACTTTAATATATATATTTAGTATTTTATCTTTTTTACCCCCATTTTTAAATTATATATATATATATATATATAAAAATATATAATTATACATTTTATACTATTACTATAAAAACATAATACATATATAAAATAAAACATATATACTATATACATATAACTATATATATATAAATACACACACACACACAAAACACACACACACACACCACACACACACACACACCACACACACACACACACACACACACACACACACACCAAATATATATATACTTTAATATAATATATATATAAAAATATATTATTTATAAAATATATACATATATAATATATCTATATATATATTAATATATATATATTTTATATATAAAATACATATATATATCATATATATATATATATTATATATATATATATATATATTTTATATATTAGATATACTATACAAGCACCCTCTCTGATAAAGGAAAGCCGATGTATTTTACGTAAATACTTGATGAAAGCTTCATATTTCTGAGGAAGTCGGGAAGAAGGAAACGGACACCCAATTTAAAAGATATTTGAAGATTCCTTTTATCCCCTCGCCCGTCTCCCCATGTATAAATTATTTGGAAATGATGCAGCGGCCCTTTGGGAGAAGAGGCGCTCTCAGCTGTGGCTCTCTCGCGCTCTAATGCGGTTCTGGAGCGATTCCCCTTGACCAGGCGTGTGTACTGTGTGTGTGTGTGTGTGTGTGTGATTGTGTGTGTGTGTGATTGTGTGTGTGTGTGATTGTGGGGTGTGGTGTGTGTGATTGTGTGTGGGGTGATTGTGCATGTGTGTGATTGTGCGTGTGTGTGATTGTGCGTGTGGTGTGTGTGTGTGTGTGGGTGTTGTGTGTGTGTGTGTGTGTGTGTGGTGTGTGGTGGCGAGAAGAGAGAAAGAGAAAGAGAAAGAGAAAGAAAAAGAGAAAGAGAGAAAAGAGAGAGAGAGAGAGAGAGAGAGAGAGAGAGAGAGGAGGGGAGAGAGAGAGAGAGAGAGTGTGGGTGTGTGTGCTGCGTGAGAGAGACAGAGTGTGTGGGGTGTTTGTTTTGGTGTGTGTGTGTTTTGGGGTGGTGTTGTCTGTGTTGTTTTGTGTATCTTTATTTGTACTCACAGTTACCTACCATCCCCTATCTATCTATCTATCAATAAATCAATCTATATATGTGTGTGTGTATGATATATACATATGCACTAAATACACGTATACATATACATATGCAGATATATGTACATAAGTATATATATATATATATATATTTTAATATTATATAATATATATAATAAAATATATATATATATATATATATAATATATATATATATATCATGTGTGTTCCTACGTACGTATCCCACTGTGCGCATGAAAAGATCCCCTCTAAGGGTTTTCCCTCTCAACTCTACGCAATTTTTTCCCCTTCTTTCTTAGAAACCCCACCTTTTGCTTCGTTACTAATTATTTCTTCGCCCAACACCTTTTTTTCTCTCTATCTCTTTCATCGTCAATCCAAACCCTCTCTCTCCTTTTTTTTTTTTTTATCAATTTCATCTTCACCCTGTCTCTTCTCCTCCTTTTTTCTCTCTCTCTCTTCTTTCTCCTCTCTGTCTCTCTATTTTTACATATTCCTTTTTTTTCCTTTTTCGGGTCCTTCCCCTTTCTCTCCCTGTCCCTCTCCCTCAGCTGCGCGCTCGACGAACCGGCATTTTCCTTGGGCTGACACTTATACATCGGGGGAGTCATTCCCTTATTCTTTCCCTTCATTCACTTCTTCGTTTTTCACTTATTTTTTTATTCACATCATTTGTTTATTCACTTATTTTTTATTCACTTTTTTGTTTATTCACTCTTTTCTTTATTCACGTATTTGTTTATTTGTTTATTTGGTTATTCACTTATTTGTTTATTCACAAATTTTCAATTATTTACTTATTATTTTTTTATCGCTCATTCATTTTTTACTTATTCGATTATTCACTTTTTTCATTTATTCATTATATGTTTATTCATTTTTTAAATTTTATTCGCTTAGTCAGTTATTCCTTATTTATTTATTTTAATTTTTTTTTTTCAACAATCTAAACATTCGCTTTTGCATTTGTTACTTATTTATTTGTTTATTTTATGTTTATTTATTATATTATTCATTCCTCGTCATTCGTCATTTGAAGCTTATAAATGGGTGTAATTATTCTTTTTAAAATTACCCATTTACTTATCTATTTATTCGTTTATTTTGTTTATTCATTAGTTTGTTTATTTATTCATTTATATATTTATCCCCATTCCTCATTTTTTTTCTTTTTTTTAATACACTTATGTATCTATTTATCTATTTATCTAAGTTTCTCTTTTTCATTTTTTTGTTCTATTTATTTTTTTTTGTTTATTCATCTGTTCATCTATTTAT
>NW_023645461.1:0-8118 GCF_015228065.2 Penaeus monodon
AGGGCTTGCTACGGGCCAATAATTGTGTGGAATTCCCCGAGCTCAGGATCTCCCATAGGATTTCCCGATGCACCCGAGTCAAACCCTTCTTGAGGTCGATGTAGGCTGCAGCAACCCCGACCAAACTCAGACGGGGCTTTCCCAAACAATTACTCAAAGCGCTAGTATTTTGGTCTATTGTGTTTTGCCAGGGTAAATCCAAATGCTCCGGTCTCTTTGCTCAGTGGGTGGTTGCGGATCCTTTAAAGAGAATGTGGGCAGAACCTTGCTGGTATGCTGAGCATGTAATGCCACGGTAGTTGCTACGTCCCAAAAATCCCCCTTTCCCCTTCCAGAGAGGGATACCACGCCCCTCACAGGTTCAGGGGAATGGTACCAAAAAAGACTGCCAAATGGCAGGGACGGGTTCAGGCCCCCGAGCCATGGGTTCCCCCCCAACCTTTAGCAGTTCAGCGGGAATCACATATGCCGCAGCTTTCCCACTTTTTTCATTTGGAAATGCCAGCCTAACCTTGTTAGGGTGGGATTTCCCTTTCGCGAGGGGCGGGACCGGGCACAGGCACTGCAAAATCGCTTGCACCCAAAGCTAACTTTGGAGGGTCCACCTGTACAACTGTTAAATATTTCACCCAACGTTCCCCCAAACCCAAACATGACTAATGTCCCCCATCCTGATGGAACGCAAGTCATCTGTGGGGGAGGGCTTAGGGTTTCATTTTCTGGGCTTAGTGGGCAGGGCAAGGTCTTTACCAAGAAATGGCCTTCACCCCCTCACAAGAATCCTGATGGACTTTTCCTTGTCCTTTCCCTCGCAGGTCCGACCCCCTACGCACCATGGAACGACCCGACTTGATTCCTTTCCCGCCGACCCTTTGGGGCACTTCAGTGGCCTCTAATGTCTCCGGGAAATGGTTTTCTGCCTTTCCTTGGGCAAAAGCCAATGGGCTCCTGACTGCTTTTGAGTGTTACGCCTTGAAGAATCCCCAGAGCAACTGGGCCCCCCAGGGTTTTTTGGTTTCTGTGAATCGGGTTTAGAGACTGCCGGTGAACCCACGGGCACACTTCCACCTCCCTTAGTCGTCAAATGAAACAAACCCTTAGGGTGGCCACTGGAGACGGGGAGTTTTGAAGTGGAACCCGCAGGTAACCCCAAAGCCCCCCTATTCCCCCTGCCACAGAAAATCGGCAAAAAAAATTCTGAGAAACCTCCATCGGTGCTAACAAGAATGTGGTCGGAAAATTTTTAATAAAAAAATTTTTTTATATTTTTTAAAATTATATAAATATATATATATAAATTTAAATTTTTATAAAATATTTTTTCATATATATATATTTTTATATATATATATATAATTTTTAATTTTTAAATATATATAATTTTATATTTAATTTTTAAAAAATAAATAAATACAAAAAATACCACAAAAATAAATCAAAAAAACAAAAAAACCCAAAAAACACACAACAACCACACAAACACAAACACACAACACACCACGCAACCACACACACCAACAAAACCCACACCCCAAAAACAAAAAACAAAAAAAAAAACAACACACACACACACACAAACACCAAACACACCACACACACACAAAAACCACAAAAAACAAAAATAAATAAAAAAAACAAAAATTTAAAAAAAATTTAAAATTTTTTTTTTTTTTTTTTTTTTTTTTTAAAAAAAAAAAAAAAAAAAAAAAAAAAAAAAAAAAAAAAAGGGGATAAAAAAAAGAAAAAAATTTTTAAATACGTGTTTTTAAATTAAAAAAATAATAAAAAAAAAAAAAAAAAAAAAAAAAAAAAAATATTATATATAAAATTATATTATAATATTAATATTTTAATATATATATATAATTTGTGTTGTGTGTGTGGTGTGTGTGTGTGTGTGTGTTTTTTATTTATTTTTTATTTATTTAAATTTTTATTTCTAAAAATTTTAATATTTAACTTTATAAATATTTTTATTATATAATATATATATAATCTTTTAAAAAATGTATTTTATTTAATAATTATAATAAATATAATTATATAAAATTTTAAATTTAAGGTTGTTGTGGGTTGTTTGTTGGTGTTGGGGTTGGGTTATTTTTTCCCTTTTTTATTATAACTAAATTAATTTTATAAATTTTGCTCCACACTTGGGCCGGACCGCGACCCCTTTAAAACCTCCCTCCCACCCCCCCATTGCCCCAATTTGTCTCCTCCTCTCCCTCTCAACTCTTCCTTCTCCTTTCCCTCTTCAGTTGAATTGGGTTTAATTTCCCTTTATTTGTAAATATTATTTCCCATATATAATTTTCGATTTATTACACATAATTGGGCATATTCGAAAAAAATTTCCCTTTCCTTTTCATTATCAAAATTTTTTCATAATCACCCAATTTAATTTTTTTAAATTTTATATTTTATACTTTTTATCATGTTTTGTTTTCAATATTTTTTGTAGTCACCCATCTTTATTTTAAAACATGGAAAAGGGAAGAAAAAGGTAAAATTACTCTAGATATTTATTCGTATTTTAAAAACAGATCTTTACAAATTTTATAAAATCACACTGACCCACCCTGTCGCTTTCCGACCATCGTGTCGTCTTTTTGTGACGACTCGTCCCTGCGTCTTCTTGTCGACTCGTCCGTCGTTTTTTTGTACCATCGTCGTTGTCGTCTCTTGTGAATGTGCTGTCGTTTGTGAGACTCGCCCCTTTTTGGCTCCCCCTTTAGACAGGCCTCCTTTTTTCCTTTCGCCCTGCCCTTCCCCCTCTTGCCTGCGGCTGCCTCGTTTTCGGGTGCTTTCCTACCTTGCCTCTCTGCCACTGCCTGCTGAGGTGTCTCCCCCCCGCCAACTCCCCTAGCCCCGTCAGGGGGCTGATGGCGGAGTTCGTCGCTGCCAGCGCTCCCAGGTTTTGCTCCTCCTGTCTGATTTGAGGATTGAATTTTTTTTTTCGTTTTTGTCTCTAACTCCCTCTGAAGTCAGGAAAGAAAGTATTACTGTATCTCTTTCATGCTTATCATACGTTCTATATCTAAACCCCTTGATCCCTTTCCCCTCTCAATCAAAGGTTGACCCGTGCCCTGAGGCCCGAGGTAAGGAGTCCTCCTACTACGGAAACCAGACAAGATCCTTCCCTACGTGTTTTGTTGCTATACATACATGTATGCGTTCAAGGGTGTCGGAATATATTACATTAGGCCAATTCCCCCTTTACTTAACATTTGTCACAACAGAATCGCAGAAAAACTAAACAAAAAGAAAAAGGAAAAAAGCCACAATAAGTAATGAAAAAGAAAACGTAACGTTTTGAGATGTCCCGAGTTCCTGATGAGGATCTTGGACGAGTTCGAAAGTTAGATTTTTTTTTTAATTTTTTATTGTAGTTGTTTTTTTTTCCCCATTTTTCACATTTTCTACTCCATATTTCCTTACTACACAGTGTGCGGGGGATGTCTGGGGCGCATGACACATTTCTCATTTGCTTTAGCACGCTGTCTTCTTCGGTTGGGAGTCCCTTTCCCTTTCCTCTTTTTTTCTCTGAGCTTTTTTTGGAAACATCAATTCTTAGGTTATTTTTTTTTTTCCCATCTTTTTGGCATTTTCAGACTTAAAATTACTATCTATTCGGGGCCCCCCACAACACCCCAAAAGCGTGTGTGCGAAGGACCCGGCGCCCCTACCTTTTAGGGGGCCCCGTCGCTTTCGCCGCAAGGAAAGTAACAGTTTAGGAATCTTTCTGAGGAGGTTGAAGGCCATTTCTTGTAAACGACCTTCGGGCCCCCCCTAAAGGGCCCCAAAAAACTGAACTCTAAGCCCTCCTCACAGATGCGCAGTCCGTCAGCGGATGGACAGATCATCTCCATCAGTTGGGGTTCTGAACGTTGGGCGATTTTTTTGAGCTTTTACCAGGTAACCCTCTAACGTTAGATGGATGCAAGCGATGTCACAATACCCGTGCCGACCCCCCATAGCGAGGACCTCCGCCCAAAAAGGGGGTTTCAATTGTGATTTCCAAGCTGAAGAGTGGGAAAGTGCAGGCATAGTGATATCCCCGCTGAACTGCTAAAAAGGGTGGGGGGAACCTATGGCTCAGGGGCCCGCATAAGTCCTGCTGCCATTCCCCCTGACCTGCTGAGGGGTGGGTCATCCCTCTCTGGAAGGGGAAAGGGGATATTTGGAATTGTAGCAACTACCGTGGGGATTCATGCTCAGCTAAAACCGGGAAAATTCCGCCCCCATTCTTCTGAAAACGGATCCGCAACCACCTACTGGGTATCAGAGACCGGAGCAGTCTGGATTTTTCTCCTGGCAACCCAAAAGAAGAAAACTAGCGCTTCGAAGTAATTGGGAACGCGTCGTGAGTTTCCCTTTCAACCTACATCGACCCCCAAGAAAGGCTTTGACTTGGATCATGATCGCTATGAGACACCTGAACTCAGGGGAAAATTCCCAAAAGAATTATTGGCCAATGCAACCTTTATACGGTACTGAAAGTGCTTTTAAAATGTGGTGGGGATGCAAACTTCTTCCGTTAATTTAGGGGGGAGGGAAAGGGTGTGTCCTTGCAACCAACACTTTTCAAATCCTGTATGGGTAACGTATCAAGATCTCTGCCTTGACTTTGCGATGATGTTGCTATCCTTCTGCGTCCTTAGAGTCACTGGTGGAACTCTTGATACTTTAGCAATGAGGCAAAGCCCTTAGGCCTAGAGGTTCTCCTGGCCCAAAGCCAACCCTTTCAGGACTTTGGGGGGCCTGTTAGGGGAACCCGTTCAAAAGAGATTTAAAATATCTTGGTAGCGTAGTCCATACCTCTGGGCTGTCAGACCAAGAAATCAATAGACAGATTGGACTGGCAACAGGATGTCGGTACCTATGAAGAAGGACCAAGATGTGTGTCTTGAAGGCCTTGATACTACTAGTTTTGCTCTATAGAAGCGAAACTTGGATGCTATCTAGTGCCTTCGAGTCGCGTTTGATGCCTTTTGAAACAAATCCCTTCGCCGGATCATGGGGTACATTTGAACAGGACCATTTTCCAACAGGCGGTTACCCCGTGAGACTGGCATGGACCTGTTACTTGCATAATCCAAGATCGCCAATCAAGCTATATGGGCACCTAGCTCGTTTCCTGTGGCCCGACCCTGCCCATCAGGTTTGGTCTCTTTGCGAGAAAACCCCTTTGGATGGAGGAGGCCTTTGGGACGACCCAGGAGATCATGGCTTTGGCAACTCGACGAGACCTGTCGCGAGGAACTAGAGATGGGCCGTAGGCCTACCTGGAGACTCGTCTCGAGGGATCCTCGTGGCTGGAGGCCACTATTCATGAGTGAATTACGAAGTGGTAAAATATTCAAGAATCTCAGAGAAACTAGCGAAATTTCTTCGGGTTGGATAATTTAACTTCATATTCTTCCCCTCCCGCCCCGTTTCCCAAAAACATCTCTGACTTCCCCCCATTAAGCCTTCAACTGCTAATTCCCACCACTGACCCCCCCTCAGACCTGACCCCTTCCCAACCCCTTTTTCCAAAACCATGATGTTTCAACCCATCAGACATTCAAAAATCGTACAGAAATTTGATGGCTCGTCCATTCCGGTTGAAGATTTCTTGGAAATGTTGAATCTATGATTATTCAAGGTGGAATGTCTAGAGATGACCCTTCTTTGGCAATAAATGCGTAAACCGGCTGAAACACGTTTAGAGCTGACCTCAGCAAAAGTACGAAACGCGATTAATGCCTTCAAGACTTGCCATCCATTTGCGCAGTTGGAGTTATTTTCAAAGATATTTTTAGAATCTTCGTTCAAATCCTTATATGTAAGTCATCATATGTCAGTTTGCGAGACATTCATTTAAAGCCTGCTTCTTTGTCAGAAGACATTCGATATTTTAATCAATCAGTTCTTCGGGTTCAAGTTTTCAAAAATGCGAGTCACAACCGTGATCCCTCATTTAAATCCTTGTTCAACAAACATCACGTCTTCCTCCATGACGTATATGGTTAAAAAAGAAGAGCCTAGTTGCTTTTGTTACTACTTCTGTTACAAGAGCATGTTTGGGAACCAATTGTGAGGAAACCACCAATTTACTTTAGTTATAGCCCGGCGAATTTGCCAGTAATCAGAGAGAAGGCTCCCTATGTAGTCGGTCAAATGCACGGCAACCCTAACCCCGCGGTTCCACAACAATGACAATGAAGAACCACACAGTCCAAACACAAACACCCCTCACAAATTAATAACGGGACATAAGACTATTTTCCCCCTATCTAACCCCCTTCATTTTCCCAGACAAAAAACAACCTTGGTCAAAAAAGGGCACGGAAAAGGGATCAGTTTTTGGCAAAAGGTCACGGTCCCATCATGTTATTCGACTCCATACCCCCTTTATCAGGTGAGAAAAACGTACAGTTTGCTCGGAAAACGCCAAGAAAACCGCCTTTTTTTAGGGGAAAACCCAAAAAACACCAAAAACGGCAACAATCCCGGAACAACCTTTGTCTTTCAATTATTTTTGCACCCCCTAATGATATCACTCAGCCCCCATTGTTTTCCATCTATATTAAATGGCAACCCTGAAACCACCATTTGGGGAAAAACAGGGATAAGATATCAGCTTTAGGCAAAAAGCCTTTAAAACATTTCTCTTGAGTAAAATTTTTTGCTCAAAAGTTTGCGTAGAAGAATTTTTGGTCATGATTTTTTATCCCGTACAGGAATTCCTTTACCCCGCAGTAAAGCATTTTTTTTAATGGTCAAATTACTTTTTAAGGCCCCTCCTTGCCTATGGACGCATCCCCGACCCTTAAACCCGCAATAAACAATCTATGAAGTCACACTGACCAAGCCCCCCCTTCCTGCACCTCACTCTCCTTCTCTCCTCCCACCACCCCCCCCCCTCCCCCCTGCCCCGTTTTCATCTTCCTCTCGCTGTGCGCCCCCCCGGTTTGTACCGACACCCACATCACGAAAACCTTCGCGCGCAAAACACGTTGACGACTTGCAAACCCGGGACCGCAATGATAATGCTCCTAAGTTTATTGCTTGTGAACATACTATTCCGGCTTTTCAGTCACTGATAGCGTTTTTTGATTCGGCAAATGGTAGCTTTTAAATTTCCTGATAATACAGAGTAAAAATTTTTGAACATTACCTTCCTTGTATAATATTATTATAATGATGTCAGGTGCAGTTTTAATCCCCCCCCCTTGATATTAAGCTGGTGTACGAATGCCCATGAAGTCACAGACTTGCCTATCTGCGAATTTTATTTTCTGCTCCCCCCCCTGTTTTTTTGCCACGCCAAAAATTACTTCCCCCGATGAGCAGAGCTTGATATTTTCTGAAACAAAGTTTAGATTTTCATGAAGGATATGATATTTTTTTAAAATTGTTTTTTAAAAAATTCCCCCAAACATATGCCCAACCCCAAAGGGCCCTCCTATCGGAAAAAAAACAACATTGCTTTAACACTCCATTACCCTGCCCCCCAACGGAAGCCCTTGCCGCGGTGGGGGGGTTGAGGTCCCCAAAGATCTGGTGAGCCGGCCAAAGGGTACCCATACTGGAGGGGTCACCAGTGAGGGATGAGCAAAAAGCTTTCCGGTGCACCAAGGCCTATGAGAGGGGATGGTCACCCCCCCTGGTTTTATCTCATTTGGACTAGGGAGAACTCCCCACGGGGTGTTTTTCCGTGCGGGGGATCCCGTAATACCCGGGGGCAGGGGTCCTGGAGGTTACGATGCTGCACGCTGCGGGCCCGCAGCTAGCAAAACCCCCTCTTTGGTCCTTTTTTCTGGTTAACGGGTGGCTGATCAAGGCCGGTCAAGTCAACGGCTGGGCAAATATGGCTAGGGTCAACAGGTACATTCAGTCGGGAGCGCATAGGTCCCGCGACGCCCTCAGTACGAATAGGGCTGCGGGTTTTTTCCTCATTACTCTGGGCGTTGGGAGATTTTGAGCCCCCAAATATAGCTTTCCCCCCGTTGGACTCCCTGGGGGGTGGGGGGGGGAGGAAATAAAGAATTTTAAATTTGTATGAGTACTACAAAAAAATTTACCCCCCAAAGAATCCCCCCAAATTTTAAAAGGCTTCCTTTTCCTTCCGAG
>NW_023645463.1:0-7500 GCF_015228065.2 Penaeus monodon
CCCACCAATCACCTCTTTTTGCTCAGAGGTAATGATGAAATAATCGCAAAGATTAGTGATCCTTCCTTCCCTTCCTATCCGCCCCTGCCCCACATTCCTCCATACCCCCCATTACAAAACCAATTAATTTAGTAAGAAAAGGAAGAAAAACAAACAAATCACCAGTCACAGCCCTACTTAAGGGAGATAATACGCTCTGCACTGAAGTGTTACGGGGTGAGTGATCACACCTATAGTATGAAGCGTAACACGATCAATATGATAGCCGTTTGTCGGTTGTCGCTGACGACCCCACCTCCATCATCACTCCACCTCCTCCATATGCCTTTGTGCACTCAATATGCCTTTATTATGACTCTCAAGCTTACACAAACACACGTCCTAAGGGGCGATAACACAAAAAACAGGCTTAAGTTTCTGTGTAAATGTAAATGCGATAACCATATTTCATACTTTGCACGTTCTGCCTTAAAACTACGGGTTTTATTACAAAATAGACTGAAAAGACGCTGACACTGATTCTATTTAGAGAGCCTGAATAGTGTTTTCAAGGATCTACACCAGAGCAAAGGTGGGGATCCCCTTTCATATTTACGCCTAATTATCTACCAACTAGCGCCACCACCTGCCCCACGTGTTGACTCAATTTTATGTTTGCTAATAACCTCAAGGACAATGCGTATTTTTCCTAAATGTACCTGCCGCTTTTCTCGATGTTTTACAATCTACAATGCAAATTTAGGAATATATTTAGTTTTTCCCTTTAAGGCCCATATGTATAACTAATACAGACAAGCGTATCCTTCCAAAAGAGATCGCAAAACAATACACCTCCTTTTTATGATGATATCAGCACAGAAAGGACTAGTCTTCAGAAAATTTACTCCCCCTCCTCGAAATTGTCTATAGTACCTCCCTACACGTAATATGGGAAGAAAAAAACGATGCAACGGTAACAAATATTGTTGGCATTCAGACACCACTTATAGTAATACACCCCATATATTTTCTTAATTCTTACAAAGAGAAAAATATCTTTACGTTTTGGGATATTTGTTTATTTTTTCTTAATAACAATGTTAGATGGTACTTTTATCAAAAAATACATATATTGATACCATTGGTAAGCATTATTTGTCTTTAAGAATAAGAATTCACTTTTAAAATAAGGAAATTTTATAAAATGCAGCATGTAATGGCTCGGATGTGGTTGTTAGTATTTATAAAACCCCTATTAGAATCTGAATGCTCCTTCCGACAGAAGTGACATGCTCGGGAAAACAGCAAATCGTGGGCCCTGCTACCATCGTTTTTTCTGTCTGCGAAGGGGAAAAAATGAATAATTGCGAGGAAAGCGAGAAGCAAAACTTGAATGAATGAGGAAATTATAAATTCTGACAAATTATCGCGGCAATGTTTGTACCTATGCTGATTTGTATTGCAGTCATACGAGTAATTATCTATTTTATACTACTAATGAAAGACATATTACTGTTTTCTTTTATCAAAAATTTTTTGTTTTCTTCGCAAGGAACCTCCAAGCTTGATATGGCTATAAGCATCACCAATTCTAAGTCAGTCAATGTCAATACATATTTAGTGGTTGTGAAGTTTTGTTATAGCCCCAATTTATATTATAATCACCATTTTTTACATCCTCGCGGTAAATACAGATCGCGCTTTTGTCGAGGGGAGAGGGAGGAGGAGCAGATTTAGGAGAAGGGTTTAAGCCTCGCCAAAAAAAGATTGGCCCTGTTTGATAGGGAGGGGAAAAAAAACCGCCCCGTGAGGCTAGCGGAAAAGAGTGTTGTGAAGAACGATGGGGCTAAAGGGAAAAACAACAACCGAGGCGAAACATTTTTTAAAAAATTTTTAGCTATCTAGAAAAAATGGGGGGTTTTTCCTTGGTTTAAAAGATTTAAAGGGGGTGCCCATTTCCCTGGTAGATAAATTTTTAAAAATATGCGCCTTCTTTTAAAGAAAGGGGGAAGAGGAAAAAATAATTCCATGGGCGTCTATTGCCCCTTCCTCCCCTTCGCACTCCATTAAGGTTTTTTGTATGTCGGAAAGAAGTCATTATCCTTGTGACCCAAACAGGGGGGACCCTGAACCTGTTTTGGCGTCCGTTTTTTCTGGATATTGTTGGAGCATTGTCGGGGTTAGGAAAGGGATCTTTTGATAAAAAGATTTTTGTTAAAAAATGATAGCAATTTCCCCTTTAAAATTTTTTAAACCCTTTCCCCTATAAATTTTTTAAGTCGAAAAAAAAATGCCAGTTCATTATAATATACTTTTAATCACCCTTGTATTTTAAAAAAAAAAGGGGAATTTGCTTTTTTGGTTATTTAAAAAAAAGTTTTCCCCCCTTTTTATGAGGGAAATTTGCCGGGGAAATTTTTTTCTCCCAAACGAATGCTTTTTTACTTGTCCATTTAGAAAAATATTTCTTCGGATGGGCTTTTTTTTCCCTTTGGACGTGATTTTCAACCCTTTCCTATAACTTAACCCCTGACGTAGTTTCTCGTTTATATACACTTTTACTTTCCATGTAAAACTAGAATATTAATGTAGGGCACCCCAACAAGAAAGCAACCCTTTTTTTTTTATATTTTGGGAAAAAAAAACCCTTTTTTATTAAAAAAAATAAAAATATAGTTTTTGAAAATCGGTTTAAGAAAAAAAAAAAAAAAACGACAATTGGAAATTTTCATTTCTGGTTCTAAGACCCATCGCATCGGGGTGCCCTGTTTTAAATTTTTTTTTCCCCCGGGTTTAAAAAAACTTCCCAAAAAACCCGCTTTTGGTTAATTTGTTTGGTTCCCTTTTTCCCAAAACAAACCAAAAAATTATAAAAGCTTTAAACATGAGGGGCAAACAAGTTATTTCAATTTTTTCCCCAATTTTTTTTCCCTATTTTATAAAAGATTTTTGGTTTTTATTTAAAAAGTTTAATTTCAAAAGGAGGGGGAAAAGTGTTAAACCAAAATTTGTCAAAAGCCTTTTTTTTTTTTTTTGAAAATGAAAAGACAAAAAGTTTTAAGGGTCTTTAAAAAAGTTTCCCTCACCCCCCATTGCAAAAATGTGGCATAGTGGAAAAAAAATTTTAGGTGAAGGATGTTTTTTTCATTTTGGGATGCTTTTGTATATAAGTTTTTTCAGAAAATTGAAGAGGGGTCGAGTAACAAATTTTTTTTCAGTGTCGAAGTAAAAGGGTATTTTTTTTTTTTAAGAGATTTTAAAAAAAATATATGGTGTATTTTTAATAATGGTGTCTGAATGCGCAAAAAAATATTTTTTACCGTTGATCGTTTTTTTCTTTAATAAGGGGTAGGGAGGTAAATATAGGAAATTTCGAGGAGGGGGAATAAATTTCTGAAGAGCGGCCCCCTTTCTGTTTTTCTGATACAATTTATTAAAAAGGGGGATGGGATTGTTAAAGCGATCTCTTTTTGGAAGGGTAGGGTGTCTGTATATAGTTTTAAAATTGGGCCCCCTTTTTGGGAAAAAAAAATAAAATATTTCCTAAGTTGAATTTTAGGGTTTTAAAAAAAATCGAGAAATGCGGCAGGAACATTTAGGAAAAAATTTTGCATTGGGCCCCTTTAGGTTAATTTTGCCAAAAAAATAAAATTGAGGCAACACGTGGGGCCCGGGGGGGGAGTTGGTTTGATAAAATTTGGCGTAAATATGAAGGGGAAAAAACCCCCCTTTTGTTTTGGTTGGTAAATTTGAAAAAAACTATTCAGGCCCCTCTAAATAGAAAACAGGTTTAGCGTTTTTTTTCAGGGCCATTATTTTAATTAAAACCTTTGGGGTTTGGTTTTTAAAATGGCCTGGGGGAAAGGTGCAAAAAAATAAAAAATAAATTTGGTTTTGTTTTAAATTTACCTGGGAAATTAAAAACCTTTTTAAATTTGGTTTTGGCCCCCCTTTGGGAACGGGGGGTTTGGTAAATTGGGGGGGTCAAAAAACGGGCCCTTTTGGGGGGCCAAAAGGCCCCTAAAGGAAGGGGGGGGAGGGGGGATGAGGGGGTGGGGGTCGTTCCGGGGGAAAGGGGGAAAAAACGGGGCTTAAATTTTAGGGGTTTAAAACTATTAGCAAGGGGGAACAAACCGAAAATTAGTGAAGGGGGTTTATTCCAAAAGGGCTTGGGCTGGTGAGTTGGGGACCCTTACCAAAGGGTTTTTAATGGGGAAGGAAAAGGGGTGTGGGGCAGGGGGGGTGGGGGAAGGGGAAGGGTTTCCTAAACGGGGGGTTGGGTTTTAAACCCCGGGGGGAAGAAAAGGGTAGGGGGAACAAAGGGCCGGCTTTGGGGGAAATTGGTTTGGGGTTAACCTTCAAACCCATTAAAGTTTTTTTAAAAAAAATTAAACCAGGCGACTTTTAAAACTAATTTGGGGTAATTCATTTTTTTGTTTTGGCCTTTTTCCCACTTTTGGTTTTTTGGGGATGGGAAATTTCATTTTAAACAAGGGGAAAATTTAATCTTTGGTTATTTTACCCCCAAAAAGGGGAGGTGTTTTGGGGGGAAAGGCCTTTTAGGTTAATTAAATAAAAAATTTAAAAATTTTCCCCCTTTTAAAAAAAGGAAAATTTTTTATTATTAAAAAATTTGGGGGGTTTGGTTAAACTGAAAAATTTTAAAGGGAAGGGGATTAGGGTTTCCCCTTTACCCCCTTTCCCCCCAAAATTTAAAGTTCCGCATGGTTTGTCGCCTTTTAATGGTTTTAAGCCCCGGAGAGTTTTGGTTTATTTTAAAAGTTAATTTTTTAAATAAGCCTATGTAAGAAAGAAAATAAAGTTTAAAAATGGGAGCCAAACCCCCTACCCCCCTTCCCCCAAAATAAATATTGCCACCTGGAAATATTTGGGGAATGGAAAAACCCGGGGTTTTTTTCCCCTTTTGGTGAAACTTTTTAACAGGAGGAAAAACGCCGGAAGAAAAAAAATTTCCCGGGGGCAAACCCCCTAACTTATGTTTTACCCCCCTGGAGGTTCCCCTGAAAATTTTTTCCCTACCAAACCCTTTTTGGGGGGCTGGGGCAAAAAAAACCCCCGGTTTTTGAAAAAATTGAAACCCCATCCAAAAAAAATTTTCTATCAAAATTTTCAACCCAAAAGTGAGAAAACGTTAGCAAACACAAAAATAGAAAAAAAATGATATATTTCCCTTTGCAAAAAAAAGAATAGCTTTGGGGGGAGAGGAGGGGTTTTTGGTGGGCATTAGAGGAACCAAAATTTTTGCAAGACCCCGAGTTCTTCTCCTTTCACACGCTTACACCAATACGGGGGTTGACGCCCAAAAAATTTTGTGAGGAAATAGGGAAAAAAAAAAGTATTAAATTTTACAAAAGATTTTATAATCCTTTTTAGTTTCTTGTATTTTTTTCCCTGTCACGGCGAGGGACGGAACGGTAATTTTGGTCAATTTGCAGACTGTTTTGGACCCACCTGATGGGGGGGGGGGGGACGGGGGGAGGGGCCCTTTGGGGTTTTTGCTTTTGGGCAGTTTCATTTATTAGGGGGTTGGGCAAACGTCTGGGAACAGGGGTCAATTTCGACCCGGGGACAAGTTTTAAAAAACGATGGGAAAATTTTCGGGGGGGGGGTTTGGGGGGGAAGAGGGGTATTTAGGGGACGGCCTGGGATTGGGGTTTGGGTTATAAATTTCACATTATTTGGAGGGTGATCCCCTCGCACTTCCCGGGGCCCGGGCTGTTTTTTTTTCCCTTTTAAGAGGAAATTTTTGAAATTTTTTTGTTTGCTTCCCTTTTTTTTACATTATTTTCTTTTGGGGGATGGAGGGAAAGTTGGGGAAAGGAAAGGGGAGGAAGGGGAAGGAAAGGGGGTTTGGGGGTTTTGGGGAGGAGGGAGGGGGGGGTTGAGAAAGGGAAAAATTTAGGTGTGTGGGTTAGAAAAAACACGAGTTTTCTTCCCCATCGCCCTACACCATATGCGGGGTTGATGCCCAAAATATGGTTTAGGAGGAAAGTCTATCGCAGACGATAAGATGTAATTTATTTGGGGATTCACCTTAGCAAATTTGGGTGTGTGTTGGGGTGTGTTGTTGTGTGGTGTGTTTGTGTTGTGTGGGTTGTGTGTTGGGGTGTGGGTGTGATGGAAATAGGAAAAAAAAAATAAAATTTTGTTTCAAAAAGAGTTTTTTAAAAACCTTTTTCAAATTTAATTTTATTCTTTTTCCCCGGGCCCCGGGCAGGGGACAGAACCCGGGGATTTTTGGTCATTTGCAGAGTGTTGTGGACCGATTGATGGGTGGTGGGGGGGCCCGGGGGAGGGTGGTTTGGGTTATTTATTTTGGGAAAATTTCATTCATTTTGGAGGGGGGGGCACTGTTTTGTAACAGGGTTTAATTCCCCGATCCCGGGGACAAGTTCAAACACGTAAATATTGGGGGGGGGGGGGGGGGGGTTTGGGGAGGAGGGGGGGGGGGATGAGGGGGGTGGGTCATCAGTGACACCTGGCTCGGGTTGGATTATGATTTGCATTCCCTTTATTAGGGGGTGCTTTACCGCACTTTAGGCAGGGCCCGTATTATCTCCTTTAAATAAGGGCTTGTGATTTGTTTTTTTTGCCCTTTTTCTGAAATTTTCCCTTTTGGGGATGGGGGAATGTGGGGGGAGGGGCGGGGGAAAAGGAAAGGGGGTTTTGGGGGATTTTGGCTTTGAGGGGGAGGGAAGGGCAATTTCCGACCCGGTACAAGTTCAAACACGGTGAAATTTATTTGGAGGGGTGGGTTAAATGGCGTAACAGGGTTTAATTCTCGATCCAGGTAAAGGGTTTAAAACCCCGATGAAACATTTGGAAAGGGGGGGTCACTCGTCTGTAACAGGGGTCAATTTTCCCAACCCCGGTGGAGGGGAGGAGGGGTTCATTGTGACACCTTTGGGATTTGGGTTTTGGGTTATGATTGGGCCCCATTTCCCTTAGGAGGGGGGATCAAAATCGTTTTTGTGTAAATGGGGTTTAATTTTGAATTTCAGGACAAGTTTAAACATGATGGGAATATTGCGGGGGGGGGGGGGGGTTGGGAAGAGGGTGGTGGTGGGGTGGGGTTGGGGGAAGGGGGGGGGGGGGAGGGAAAACATCTGTGGTACCTGGCATAGGGGTTTTAGAGAGAAAGGGGGGGGGAGCCTCCAGGTGTGTGCTAATGATTTTTGGGTTCGGTTTTATTTATAATTTATTTTTTGGGAGGGCATGATTTCTTTTAAAACACTTTTCCCCCGTCCCTTAACCGTTGTGAGCGTAAGGTGAGGCGTTCTGTCAGTCGCCTGTATTTGGAGGGAGGGGGGGGACAGATTTCAATTTTGATCGGTTTTTAATTTATTTCCAGTTCCGATTTATTTATTGTAATCACTTTAATTTTGCCCACTTCTGCTATGATGCGTCCAAAGAACGACCGTAAGGGGAGCTGGGGTGCATGCTTTAAAAACAATTTAAATATGATTTAATGATTTCCGGTTGGTCATTGATTACGTTAAT
>NW_023645463.1:20230-30230 GCF_015228065.2 Penaeus monodon
CCTACGTATACTATCTAGTTCTTACCTACATACCTACTTACCTACCTACGTATCTGTCGTTTATCTACCTACCCATCATCTCGTGCTAGTCAGGATAAGTTTACGTTTAGGTGTGTTTTGTTTTGTGTACGTTTGGAAGGTTTTAGGATAGGCTAAATTTGGTTAGGTGGATTATTATTGTTATATTATTGGTATACTATTCATTATTGTAGCTGTTATTCGTATAGTGTAACAAATATAGATCTATAACTGCAATAAGCAATAGTGCAATAATAATGAATAATTAATTGCAATAATGATGAAATGATGATGGTATGTGTAATGATAGATCGATAACCATAATAATGATGATAATCGGTAATCATGATGATAAGAACAGGAATGGTGTCCAATATATAATAAAAAAAAAGGTTTAAAAGAAAAAAAAATCCAAAAGCTAGAAAAAGCGGCAAATCTAGCGAAATATAGCCTTTTGAGAGTTATACTCCAAAATGACGTTTTTCAATGATTTGATGATTTTGCCATTATTAGGTAATAATGATAAATAATTACCAAATTCTATTATATCATAGACATAATGATGTAAAAGGAGAAGAAATCAATAGAGAATTTTGATAATTCATTTGCAAAAAAAAAAAAAAAAAAAAAAACAAAAATGTAGGCAACCATTCTTTGGTTTCTGTTGTCTCTAATTTCTGATTTCCTTATTAACAGGAGACGTAGTATAAACCTAGGGGAAGGTTATACATTTCTAATTGTTCTTCCTTGGTTCCACTGTACTTCCACGTCGTCATTAGATGTCCGCTATTATGAAAATACTTGTATGATAATGGAGTTTGGTTTATCATTATTATATGATTATTATTATGAATTATTATTAGCTATTATATTATTATTATTCTTATTATTTACGAGTGATTATGTATCGTCTGATCGTAGTATTACTGACTGTCATCATTAATATTACCTTTTTGTAATTGATTATTAGTACGTAGAAATAATGAGTGGTAGTTGTCATACTAGAGCTGGTATCATAATGATGTTATAATATAATATAGACAAAAAAATAAAATCTTAAAAATAAATTAAATAAATAGTATAAGAAATGATACACGAGTTTCTCCTATCTAAGGTCTCTAAATCCACGTTTTCTAACAGTCAACTGCCCCTCCAAAGAAAATGGAACCTTTAGCATTTATGTATTTCTTTAATTGGATTTGGAAAAAATTAAAAAATCCATTACTACTACTGAAGTTAACCCAGCAAAATGTTTCGGTGTTTGTAGAAGAGTTAAATAAATGTGTTTAGTATCTGATATGAAACACTACAATTATTTTATGTATTTTTTTCTCGTCTGCTTCTGGGATGAATTCTTGAAAACCATTATTATTTTACTTTTTTCTGTATATCTTGGACATATCTGCTAATTGAAGCTCAAAAGTTATAAACTCCACGTATCTGATATGTACCAGGTGAAAAAAATGATTTGGCAACATCATTATCATCTCATCATCATTCATCATTCATCATCATTCATCATCATTCATCATCATCATTCATGCATCATCATCATCATTATTATTATTATTACTAATATATTATTATTTTTCTTTTATTATATTTTATTATTATCTATTATATTATTAATGATTATTATTATTATTATTATAAATATTAGATATTATTAATATAGTAGTAGTAGTACATATTTACTTGAATTATAGTATAATGCCAAAACATAGATTATAACTGGTATATAAATAATAATAACAATAATAATAATAATAATAATAATAAAATACAATCGTAAATATGTTATTAATATTTATTCATATCTATTATCATTATATTATTTTCACTGTAGTATTTGCAAAAAATAATTTATCATAACTAGTAATAAATTACAGTAATAACGTATATTAACTTAAATAATGATATAAATGATCATTATAAAATCGTTAATCATTGTTAGTATATGTTATACTATTATTATTGTAGTTGTTAGTAGGTATAGTTTTAGAAATATATATATAACTGCAATAATTGCAATAATAATGATAGTAAATTGCAATAATGATGATAAATAATTCCAGTTGGTAATGATGATAATGTAGTATCTACGACCTGTGTGTGTGTGTGGTGGTGTGGTGTGTGTGTCGCTTCTGTGCGTGCGTGCGTTGCGTGTGTGTGTGGGGAATGGTTTGTGTGTGTGTGTGTCTATATATGTGTATGAATATATGTATATATATATTATATATATTATATATATATATATATGATATATATATATATATTATATGTATGAGAGGTGTGTGTGGGTGTTGTGTGTTTGTGTGGTATCTATATAGATATTATATATATATTAATAATAATATATATATATATACTATATATGGATATATATGATGACGCTTGGCAGGACCAGCAGCTGCAAATCTACGTTCAAGCAGGCACACCCTGAGACCTGCAGGGGCGTGGCGAGGGGGCCTTGGAGTTCGAGGCCTTCCTTAAGGCAAACATGGCCTAGGGCCACTCTGGTCAGCCCGCATGGACTTCCGGGGCCGGAAGGCTAACAAAGATGGAGAGATAGCATTGAGGAAGGTGAGCCCGGAGCACTTTCAAGGCTTGGTTGGTGGCTGCGGTAAGGAAGGGCACGACGTAGTCGGTGTCGGAGGGAGCGGAGGAAAACACGATCCTCTCAACCGAGACAGATTCTGAGCCTCAGCAAGGCGCAAGGGACTGGTGGAAGAAATGGTCACCATTCCGAGTGCATGTCCTAAGGCTAGGAATGGGTACAGGCGGAAAACTCGTACAGGCTGGAGAAGGGGTCCGAAACCCTGCCGTCCTCGGTTCCCGGGCCCCAACTTGGGTAAGCTGCCGTCGAACCAGCACGAATGCAGGTAGAGAGAGGGGCTCAAGAGATGGGAAGCCAGCCGTATGACAGTGGACATGGGGCACCCTGAGAAGGAACATTCCTAGTGCACGGCCTGATATGTTGGCCACTAATGCAACTTCCAGGGACGCACCACAGAGACTGTGTTGTGTCAATGGGAATTGTGGTGCAAGCTCAAGGGGCAGGTGGAGCGATAGTATTGCGTGGCCGCACACCGGTGAAGCAGGCTGCGCGGTGTATGTAGGCACGATTGGACAAGCACTGCTTGCTGGCCTTGACACCTGATGCAGAGTAAGGCGTTGTGTCGACCTGGACGGAAGCTGGTGAGGGTGCACGGTTTGAAGATGTTGCCCTTGCTTCCAGAGGTTGGCGGTTGCAGAGGAGTTACGCTGAAACGACGACACTTTGCCCCAGGACAGAGTCTAGAATCACGGTGTCGACTTTCGTCAAGAGTGATTGCGTAGGTAAGTGCAGAGGGCCTCGTGGAGCCCATCAAAACCTGCAGCTGGCTTGATGCGTAGCGGTTGGGCGGAGCCTTGTGGACCAGGGGAGGGGTTAGTTAGTGTTGTAGCTAACTTCTCCAATAAGGGACCTGAAGGTGCCAGCTGGTGCAAAAAGAATGGGCACTTGTGAGGAAGTGGAGCGTCCAGAAGAGTGTCGGGGAGCAAGGAGTTGAGTGGTTGTGGGGCCGTTGCCTGACTTCCTTCAAAGGACGGCGCCGCACCGGCTGTGGGGTACACTCAATGGGCCAGTAAGCTACTCCTGGGGCCATGGTGAAAAGAGATAGATGACGTTAGCCCAGTAGCGGCGATGGGATGTGGCAGACGCTACCGAGATGAGACGAGCATTTGGACAGTTAGGGCGATTGCAACAGACGTCAATGGTGACCATTGAGCCAGGTTTTGGGGCAGGAGATACCCCTCTGGGTTGCTAATACCAATCTATCGCCACCACACCTACTACCAGCAGCGACCCCAGCGACGAGCGAAGAAAGGCCGCGATGGATGAAAGATTTTTGTGTTACTAGAGGAACTGATTTTATTTAATTTTCTGTAGTTCAGGTTAGATATGTCAGAGCAGACGGGTCGTCTGCTTGATAGGGGGATAGAGCTACGCCAGTGGGTCTTTGTCTCTGTGCGAAACCATGTGTTAACATGAAAAGGATGACCTGGGCATGTGTTAAACATGAAGGGACCTGGGCAAACATGATGGAAGCTGGCTGTTGAGGGAGAGCGGATGAACAAGCGGGAGGACGGAGTTGGGTGCTGCTCCTGTGAAGACCTCGTGTGTGCCCTTGTGACATGATATATACTTGGTGGTGCCTGTAGAAGCTGTATCGTGCCATGTGTGGCATGCAGGTTTCCCCCTGTATTGTGCTATAGAAAAAGTGTAAGGGTTAAATAACTTGTGTAAAATAAAGGATTAAGACTGTCATTTTGTGTTATTTCGTCGCCCTGCCTCGCACCTTGGCGTTCCTCTCTTGGTGTTCTGGGACGCTGTGGTTGCTCGGTGCCTCTGGGAATGTCAGTGTTCAAAACTGTGGATAGCACGGCGTCCTGCCTAGCCTGCCTTGTGTTGTGGCAGAGAGAACGAGGGGCCGGCCGTTGCCGGCTGCGTCGTCGTAACCCGGCGGACGTAAGTGCCGTACCCGTACGTATCGAGGCGGGCCGGCCCCGTCAGTCGTAACGTATACACCGTACGTTACGTGCCGTCAGTACCCGTCCCGTCGGCGAGTTACGTAGTCCAGGCCCCCGGCCGTCGCCGTCCGTAAGCACGTAGCTCGTTCACGTGTAACAATAAGATATGTTTATATATGATGGCTTGTTGTGTGTGTGTTTCTACTGTGGGCTACTCCTCCAACCTGTGTTGTGTGTATGGTGGTGTTGCATATGTATGTGTTGTCTCTATGTGTGAGTTGTATGTGTTCACACACAAACACCACACACACACATATATAGCCACTCACACGATAATGTGCATAATTAGATATCAGAAATATATAATATGATATATATACATATATATGAAATAGTATATATATGTATATATAGAGTAATATATATATATATTATAGTATATATATATGTGTGTATCGTGGTGTTCCCACCTCTGGTCAGTGTTTGTAGTGCATGTGTATTTGTGTTGATGTGTGGTAATGTATTTATACGTGTGTTTGTGTGTACTCTGTGTATGGCGCTAGTTTGTGTTTGTGTGTGTGTCGTGTTAGTTACATAGTAAATTTAAAAAATATATATGTATATTATATATATATATTACATATAGAGAATAGAGATATATATATATATACAAACAAAACACACACACTGACACACTATGAGGGGTGTTTTGTGTTTACAGAGATTGTACCTTCTATCTCGCTATTCTAGCGTCTCTCGCTATCCGTTCTCTCTCTCTTTATATGATTTATCTCTCTCTCTATGTATGGTGGTGTAATGTGTGTGTGTATGTATATATATATTATATATAGAATATAATGTAATATATACATATATATACATAATAATTACATATATACATGAGTCGTGTGCTTGACATGTATGTCACCTATCTCTCTCTCCACGCCTCCTCTCCCTGCCCTTGTAGCTCTTTTCTCTCACGCTTTCCCTTCGTCCTCTCTCTTCTCTATCTCTTATATATATATATATAATATATATATATATATAGAGCGATATATACATAGATATTATAGTAGTCCGAACATATATTATGTATATATATATAATATGATATATATTTATATATACTATATATATATATATATATTGTCTGGGAATTCTCTCTCTCTCCTCCTCTCTCTCTCTCCTCTCGTATATATGTATATATATTATATAATATTATAGTATATATATATATATATATATACATATATTACATATAGTAGATATATGTATATATATAACTATATTATGGAGGATATATATATATATAATATATATACATATATGTATATGTATGTAGATATAATGTATATAATACAGATATAATATATGGTGTTGCTAGTGTGCTTGTGTACCCCGTTGTTGTCCTTTGCTGATGGTCCGTGTGTTGTGTGTGTGTGTGTGTGTGTTGTGTGCCGTTTAGTCGTGTGTGGGGTGTGTATTGTTATTCATATATGAATATAAAATAATATATAATAAATATATAATAATATATATATGTGTGTGTGGGTGGTGTGGTGTGGGTTCTGTGTGTTGCGGTGTGGTGTCCGTGGTTCGTTCGACGTGTTCGTGTTATGTGGTGTGTATGATGGTTTACTGTGTGTTTATGTTGGATATTTGTATGTTATTATATATATATACGTAAAAATATAATACATTTTAATATATATATACATATATAGATATATATATCATATTAATATATATACTCACCCACTTGCATCGTCGTGTGGTCCACCCCATGTAGTGTGTGTCGTGTGTGTGTGTGTGTGTGTGTCGTGTGTGTAGAATGGTCGTGTGATTGGTCTGTTTATTCCCTTCTTCTTATGTGTGTGGATTTGTGTCGGTGTATGTTTGTGTGTGAGTGTGTGTGTGTGTGCTCTGTAAATATAAAACACCACACAAAAAACTGAGAGTAAGAGTAGTAGAAAGATCAGTGTGGTGTGTGTGTGTATATATATAGACCTATATGTATATATAGGTAATAATATACATATGTATATATAGATGTAAAACACACCCCCACCCACAAACATCACACACACCACACACACACACACACACACATCACACACATATATGATATGTATATGTTATATATACATGACAAAGATAATACACACACACACACACACACACACACACACACAACAAAATAATGTATGATATGATATTATATATATATATATGTCTAGATATATATAATATATAATATTATTATACATATAATATTATATATATATATATATTTAAAATATAATATATATAGTATATAGATCTAGAGGAGGATGCGGAAGAAGAGAGAATAGAACACATCGTGAAGAGACATGCGGACGAGAGAGAGAGAGAGAATTCAGCATGTATATGTATGTGTATTTATATATTTAATAATATATATATAATATATATATATTATATATATATATGTGTGTGTGTGGCTAATGTGTGGTGTGTGTGTGTGGCCTGTTGTGTGTGTATGTGTGTGTGTGTGTAGTGTGTGTGGTGTGTGTGTGTGTGTGTGTGTGTGTGTGGGTGTGTGTGTACGTGTGGGTGTTGTGTGACCTTGTCCTTATGTGTGTGTGTGTGTGTGTGTGTGTGGATGTGGATGGGGTGTATGTGGTGGGTTATGTGTGTGGTAGGTGTGGTATGTTGTGCCATATATATAAAATATGAGGCAATTTATCTATGCAAAACATACATGCCATTATAAATTATATATATATATATATATATATATATATAGTATTAATATATATACATAAAATATACATATGATCTTTACATTAATATATATACAGTATATACATATAATACAACTATATATACAAACATAATATATATATTATATATAATCATATATATATAATATATATATTATATGTATGTATACGTAAATATATCTAACATATATATTTCAGATATATATATAGATATATATAATGATATATATCGAGATATAACGATGATATTATTAGAAACTATCATAATTAAGTACTTAGATATATATATAATGCTGCATGGTGCGTGTTGTGTGTCCTCTGTTGTGTGTGTGTGTCGTGGGATTATATATATATATATATATAAGATATACGATAGATATATATATAATTATTAAATAGAATCAGTATCTGATAACGATATCTACTCTTCAGCACCCATACACTCAGAACCATTGATGCAATTGGGAAAACTAATGAGTTCAATAACTCGCTTGTCTGCAAGGTAATGCTTCGTTCTTTCCAGATTTATTGAGAGGCAATGTGGCGTTTTTGGCAATGGCAATTCTTTTCCCCTAGGGGAACAGAGACGGTAATACATATGGTATACGAAGTAGATATTTATATATATATGTATAATATATATACATACAATGTGTTATGTCATATATGTATATATATGGCATAGCAGACATATAGATTATATATATATATAGTAATATAATCTATATATATATATAAAATATATATATATAATATATGCTGTTTGTTGTGTGTGTGGCGTGCGGTGAGTGCGTTCGTGCGTGTGTGTGTGGGGTGTTAGCTGTGTGTGTTGTGTGTATGGGTGTGTAATTTGTGTGTGGTTAGTGTGTGATTTGGTGTCTGTCTACGTGCGGGGAGGAGGTCGCTTGTGTGTGTGCGTGTGTGCTGTGTTGTGGTGTGTGTGTGTGTGTGTGTGACGTGGTGTGCAATGTGTATATGGTGGGTGTGTAATTATAATATATATCATGTGCTGGTGTGTGTGTCTGTGTATACACATACTTATACAAATACACACACACAGAGACACACCAAACCACACCACACACACACACATCATAAATACATAATAGCCATATATATATATATACGAGATATATATATATAATTTAGTCCTATATCAAGTTCCTGTGCTAGACAAAATCTGTATTAAGGGAAGAGTGGTCTTGTATAGAACTAGGGATTTGTTAAAAAGGGTACAGAGCAACTTAATTGTAACCTTCTAAAGGTACGTCAAATCTGGAAACAGTCTTACAAAGGATAAATATTACTTTTCAATATCTAATGATTCTAATTTGTTCTCAATCTCACTTATTTAAACATTAAATCATGGTATTTTAAATCACCATTGAATAACTCAAAAGAAGCTGCAACAAAGTGCGGAAATAATAAACAATAGTAGATGCTTCCATGTATTTCTAAGAGTGAATTACACGCTGGCAACTGCCAACAAGTATTATAATACAAAAGAATGTGAAACACGTTGACCTCAATATAACACGATTCAAATAAGGGGTAAACTCAAGTTTCTCGGTAGAATCTATAAAAAAAGACAAGAGTCATTGTGCCACCAAAATAAAAGAAAAACCTTGGTTCTGAGATACCACTCTGGGCATCACCCAAACACCAGTGCTATTTTTAGACCACCAACGTAATTTAGAATAGCAATTCCAAGTAAACACTCATTACATATAGTATATCATATAATCAGTGGAAAGGGTACCGAGTAAAACAAACGTACAGCTAAATTATAGCCAAAAAAACGAAATACCACAAGGGACTGGTGGATGTCTCAACATCCACCAAAGTTCAGTTCGAGTCCCGCTGGGTCAAAAACTTTTCCCACTACTAATAATATATATTCGGAGCGTTTTGTGATTACCTTATCAATAATTAATTATTCGATTCTTCCAAAAATAAACTGCACGTTAATGCATATACCTGTTCATTATTAAAACAAATGCAAAATTTGGGAAATCGATTATAAAAATACTCTAGTTAACAGACATACATACATAATATATAGATATGATATATATATATATATTAGATAGATATAGATATATATATATTGGTGTATAAAATATATATATTATATTATATAAATATATATATATATATATAGATATATATATAACGCACAGAGACACCACATGCACACACACACACACACACACACACACAACATATATAATATATATAGATATATATATATATATTAATATATAAATAATATAGAAATATTTATATATATATAGATATAGATATAGAAGATAGATAGTAGATAGATATGACCACAGAGGACACATGTACACACACAACACACACACACACACACACACACACACACACACACACCACCCACACACGTTTGCGTGGGTTGTGTGTGTGTGTGCGTGTGGGTGTGTGTGTGGGAGATTGGTGTTTTATGGTGGGTGTGTTTGTTTGTGTTTGTGTGGGTGGGTATGTATCTATACATGCATGTATGTAGGTTATATCAGATATATATACATATATATATATATAATATTATTATATATATATAGTATTATATATATATATAATATATACAGGCAGGTTATACATCTACAACAGAAAGAAACACGGACACATAAACACACACACACACACACACATACAAACACACATATAAACACACACACACACACACA